>NC_064811.1:185694100-185908459 GCF_023721935.1 Panthera uncia
CACACACACACACACACACACACGCGCTACCTTAACAAAATAGAAATCCGAAATCAAAGTGATTTTAATTTTTCTCTTTAAACTGCTCTGTATTTCCAGATTTTCATTTTAAAATTACCATTTTTTTTCTCCATACAAAGATTAAGAAAAAATTAGTAACCCTCTTGTCCTCAAGGTGACCAGTATCAACAGCTTTGTATATATACCTTTATCCTTTTGAATTCAAACATTTTTTGGGGGGGACGAGGGGGTCACTGTTGTCTTTGCAAAACTGAGATCCTAATAGGAACACTGCTTTGCATCCTGGTTTTCATTCTTTAAAACACATCCCAGTCTCCAGAAAGTTTTAATGTGTCCTTTTTTATTTGTGCATAACATCCCATAGAATGGATCAACTATGGTCTACTCAATCATTTAGTTACCGATAGAGAGTCAAGCCCTTTCCAGTTTTGTCACCACAAATAGGTCTGTATTGCTCAAATATTCTACTATAATCATGTAATACTTATATTAGAAAACAGCATGTAAAATATAAAAACGAGAGAGATAATTAGAGTCAAGAGGCACGCTGAACCTGTTTGCTGAACAAACAGGTAAATAAATGTATTAAAATGTTACCTGGGAGCAGAGCCACATAGCATTTCTGTCTTGAAATAATCATTTCATTGTGGGCCCTGTCTCCCAGTGTAGCCAGCACAGGCCTTGAGATCAGGAACCACGCCTCTTTCCTCCTGGTCTCTTCCAAATTGCAGAGCGCAGCCCTACAGAGGGCGGGTGGCCCTAGACCTACCCAGTCCAGTGTGCTCTAACAATTTCCTTGGAAAACAGCTATTTAGATTTCAGAACGAAAATTTCCCATGTGTATAATGTTACAAGACTGGATTCCCAGGCCAGCCCACAAATTCTTATTTTAACCCAGAATGAAGGTAAACGAGATACTTACATTGTTATAGTTTCTTATTTTTTCTGTGGTAAAATATTTCTGAATTCCAAATGAGCATCTGTATGCAGAGAACCCTTCTCTACTGTGTGTGCGTGTGTGCGTGTGTGTGCGTGTGTGTGCGTGTGTGTGTGTGTGTGTGTGGTGGGCAGGGGGAGGGAAAGAAAAAGGAACAGCGATTCTTTCCTTCACTGCCCTCAAATGAGATGTTTTCTCTCCCCTTCTGCTGATCTGGTCGTATGTGGAAACTGAGCAAGCAGAATAGGAAAGAGGATGACTAAATACGAAAGTGCCAGAAAGACGAAATGCAAAAAGAACAAATTTAACATAAAAGTTGGATGTTTTTCTTAGAGTCCCCATTCATATTTGAGATCTAAGAATTTGAATTTGATTGCTAACAATATACTAACTGAAATCTGCATATAAGTGAAATAAAAACTTATAGAAAAGATACTTTAGTTGTTACAGATTTCTCTTAATTTGTTTTCTTTTTCAAATAGCATATTTAAAACATAATGTGAATCAAAGCCAAAGTTTATTTAAATATTAATGATCATGAGATGTATTACTTATGAATAGCTATTGATCTGGACACACAGTGATTTATAAGTTTGTTGTTACATGTTCATTCGGAGAGTCAATGTTTGAACTAAGATAAAAACACAGATGTGTTTTTAGATTTCTTTTTTTTTAAACATGAAATTTATTGTCAAACTGGTTTCCATACAATACCGAGGGCTCATCCCAACAGGTGCCCTCCTCAATACCCATCACCCACCCTCCCCTCCCTCCCACGACCCATTAACCCTCAGTTTGTTCTCGGTTTTTAAGAGTCTCTTATTTTTTGGCTCCCTCCCTCTCTAACCTTTTTTTTTTCCCTCCCCCATGGTCTTCTGGTAAGTTTCTCAGGATCCACATAAGAGTGAAAACATATGGTATCTGTCTTTTTCTGTATGACTTATTTCACTTAGCATAACACTCTCTAGGTCCATCCACGTTGCTACAAAAGGCCATATTTCATTCTTTCTCATTGCCAAGTAGTATTCCATTGTGTATATAAACCACAATTTCTTTATCCATTCATAAGTTGATGGACATTTAGCCTCTTCCCATAGTTTGGCTCTTGTTGAGAATGCTGCTATAAACATTGGGGTACAAGTGCCCCTATGCATCAGTACTCCTGTATCCCTTGGGTAAATTCCTAACAGTGCTATTGCTGGGTCATAGGGTAGATCTATTTTTAATTTTCTGAGGAACCTCCACACTGCTTTCCAGAGCGGCTGCACCAGTTTGCATTCCCACCAACAGTGCAAGAGGGTTCCCGATTCTCCACATCCTCTCCAGCATCTATAGTCTCCTGATTTGTTCATTTTGGCCACCCTGACTGGCGTGAAGTGATATCTGAGTGTGGTTTTGATTTGTATTTCCCTGATGAAGAGCGATGTTGAGCATCTTTTCATGTGCCTGTTGGCCACACAGATGTGTTTTTAAAAATGAATGTTTTGATAAAATAAAAGATTAGGAGAAACTGTGTAACATTTGTAGGAAGAATCGTCTTCCGTGTAACTTAAAGAGACATAGTTTAAAAATTCTTAAAAGACTGTAGTGTAAAATATAAGGTCTATTAATCAGTGCTTTCTTTTTTGAAGTACTATGCTAGCTAAAACTTACAAGTTATTTACATAAAGATCATATATCAAGAAATAATTCTCTGAAATTGCCTATTAAATATTATTTAAAATTTTACTTTAATAAAAATAAAATCTATTCTTAAAAATGTTAATTTTTCCACAGGAAAAAAATTAGCCATAGTTCCATCACTCAAAGACAACCACTGTTAATGTTTCGATGTGGTTCTGTTTGGTCTTATTTAATAAAGATATCTTTGGGGTGGTTATACTGTGCATGTAAAACATTAGGGAGCTGGGTGGCTCAGTCGGGTAAGCTTCTGACTCTGGCTCAGGTCACGATCTCGCCATCGGGCTCTGTGCTGACAGCTCAGAGCCAGGAGCCTGCTGCGCATTCTGTGTCTCCCTCTCCCTCTGCCCTTCCCCTCCTCACACTCTGTCTCTCTCTCTCGCAAAAATAAACATTAAAAAAAAACATTTTGGGGTGCCTGGGTGGCTCAGTCGGTTAAGCGGCCGACTTCGGCTCAGGTCTTGATCTCGCGGTCCGTGAGTTAGAGCCCCGCGTCGGGCTCTGTGCTGACGGCTCAGAGCCTGGAGCCTGTTTCAGAGTCTGTGTCTCCCTCTCTCTGACCCTCCCCCGTTCATGCTCTGTCTCTCTCTGTCTCAAAAATAAATAAACATTAAAAAAAAAATTAAAAAAAAAACATTTTCTTTTTACCCTCAATGCGGTACAAATACTATCCTATTTATCTTAAGTTCATCATAAGCAAAAATACCAACAAAAGGAACAGTTTGTATGTGGGAACACACGGATAAGTCTTGTGAAAGATGACGGGATTGCGGTAATGTTTCTCTAGTTTCTCAATGAGGGAAAAAGTTTTGCCCAAAGGTGTCATAAAAGCATGACCTCAACTGCATACATGGAAACAAGAGGTCATGATTCTGTTGGTTCTGCATCACTGCAAAGATGAGAAGTTCTTATCAAAGATGGGAAAGAGAAACAAAGAAAAACGGGAGACAATTGAGCACGTTGATGATGACCTTATATGTGGGTACCTCTCATGTGGCTGGTTCCACTCTATCAAGGCGTACAACCACCTCTGTCGCTTGGTATCCGTATTTCTTTCTCTCCTTCAGTCTGAACGCCTTTCCACTCATGGTTGGTTGTGTTTTCTTTCTTATCTCCAGTTGTCTGAAAATGAAATAAAACGAACAGCCAGTTTTTGTGGCTTAGTTTTTAAATGGAAAAAAAAATTTTTTTTTTAAAGCAACAGAACCTTTTCCCTAAATGGAATCTTACCCAGAACCTCAATATGTAAAACAGAAAAAAGTGGACCTTCTTCGGTCATCAAGGAGGGAGTAGTGCAGAAACCAAGATCCACAGCTTGAGGTTGAGAAAATATGTGATGGGCTGTTTAAAACAACATTTGCTTTCAACTTACAAAACGTTCAAGGCAAACCATGGAGTTTTACTTATGCTGATTGTTCTGCCAACAAAAATTCAGTTTTGTGAAAACGATTTATTACACATGGAGTTTCTGACAGAAGAAAAAGATCTGAAAATTTTTGGAAATCAAAAAACTTGAATACATTTGGAGCCACTGAACTTTGGAATGAATGTTGATTTTGTGGTGACCGAACCTCTGAAAATGATCACTGTTCACTCAAAACAGTCTGAGGAAATTACCTCAGTTGAATATTTCTTCTCTTTTTCCCTCTTCCTTAAGGGAAGTTTCTTGAGGGGCAAAGAGAATGAAGAAAAAACTTATTTTATTTTTGCAGATGAAAATCAGAGAGAAAGTTAACAGGAAATAAATATTTTTTTGCTTTTTAAAAAATGTTTATATTATTTATTTTGAGAGAGAGAGACAGAGAGAGAGAGAGACAGAGAGACAGGGCCAGACAGAAAAGGAGAGAGAATCCCAAGCAGATCCAGTGCTGGCAGCATGGAGCCCGATGTGGGGGCTCAATCCTGTGAACATGAGATCAAGACCTGAGCTGAAATCAAGAGTCGGACTCTTAACCAACTGAGCCACCCAGGCGCCCCGTAACAGGAAATAAATATTTTAACTGAGGAATTAAAAATGAATATAAAAAGACAAAACTGTTTCAGAGATCATAAATGTGTTGTATCTCCTTAGCAAATTCAACATATAAGGGAGAGGGCAATGAGAAAACAGTTGTAAATTCTCGTTAGAAACCAACAAATTAAGAAATCCTTGCATTTCACTGTTGAGGCGACAATTGGGAAATTTATAACATGACCTTTTAAAACCACAGAACCTGTGGAAATCTTCCCATTGATGGCAGAATAAAGTCCAAACTTCTCCATCTGGTGTCTGCTCACCTTGCCTCTGCCCAGGGCCTTCTTTCCCTCATTTCTAACTCTGAAGTCACACATTCCTTCCATTCCCAGAATATGCCAGACCCTTTTGCTTCTTAGGGCCTTAGTCCCCCACTCTTTCCTCTGCCCACCGGCTTCAGTGCATAATTGGTACCTGTTATGTGTTGAATTGTGTCCGCCACTCCATTCATTTGTGGAAGTCATAACCTTCAGTACTCAGAATGCGACCTTATGTGGAAACAGGTCCTTGCCGATGTAATTGAAGATGAGATCATCCTGGAGTAGGGTGGGCCCCGAATCCAATGACTGGTGTCCTGATAAAAAGAAGTTTGGACTCAGGTGCATTCCCCAGAGAACACCTGGTGAAGTTGAAGGCAGAGATCAGAGATCATTTGCAAGCCCAAGAAGGGCCAGGAGTCCTGGCAAAGCACCAGAAGCCAGGAGGCATGGAGCAAATCCCTCCCTCGGCCTCACAAGGAACCGACCCTGTGACACCTGGATCTTGAACTACCAGCTTCCTAACTGTGAGACAATACAGTGCTGTTATTTAAGTTGCCCAGTGTATGGTCCTTTGTGATGGCAACCCCAGGAAACGAATACCTTCAAGCCATTTTCTCAGGGGAACCTTCCCTGACCACCTAGATTCTGCCAGTGTTTTCAGGGGGAGCTCTTGCTTATTTCCTTCAGAACACCAATACAAATCTGTAACTGTGTTATTGGTTGGTTTGTCTGTTGACGTCACCCCCACTGGAATGTAAGGTCCGGGAGAGCCAGGGCTTGTCTTGTTCCTACTTCCTTCACGGCAGCTCTCAGTACCGGGGGGCATGGCAGGGCTGGGCACACATGGGTGGGAAATGTCACCGACTCACATCAGAGGCTAAGGAGGCAGCACCAGGAGCCGGTGTGAATTGTCATGTACTTTTGGACTTAGTGGAGATGACTTTTTTTTTGTTCTCCCCAAGGAAGTCAGAGACTTAAAAATACTCTCAATCCTTTGTTTTATGACACTCTTCTGTCTTTCTGACTGGCAAACTTTCAAACATTTTCAAACAGTGAAAGTGCGTCATTCGCAACGCTAGGAAGTTTGGGGAGAAAGGGAACACACTGGCATCGAGCTTCACAGGCTGTGAGGAACTTGCAGAGAAAGAGAGGAAACTAACAGAAAATTCGCCAATTAATCCGGACCCAGTGAATCTTGTGGTTTGCTGAATTTATGTTAAAAATTTGAAATGTATTTGTTCAAAATATTTTTAATAGTTGAAACTATTATAGTAGTTCTTTCTAAAGAACTTCAAGGCAGAGCTATGGACACCTTTTCCTTCCGAGTTTAAAAAAGGAAAGTACTACTTTATCATTTGGATATAGTAATGGATATTTCAAAGCTATTTGGGATGGAACAGAGACGTCTTAGCAAAAAACAATTTATGAAGTTTTCAAAATTGTAAGCTTTCCTTCTAGACAAGAAAATCTCTCCCCCCCCCCCCCCCCCCCCATACACACACAGATACACACACACACCCTGGCAATTTTAAGGAATATTTTTTCCCTGACTTCATCAGAGCAGGACAAAATTAATATTTATTACGAAGGAATGGGCAATATATGGCTCAATTTAAATTCATGATTTTCAGAGAATAATTGCAATAAAATGAACCTCATTTCGGAGTTTCCAGTAACATGGGAGGAACAATTACGTGAGGTAATAGTCAAGAATTTCTCCGATTTGATGCTCTGATCCTTGAACTTTGATAGGAGGCTTTTTCAATGTCCTTACCGTTCTGTCTCAACTAAAATCTAACTTGACTGTATATTTCTTCAGTGTAGACTTCACAATAATACTTTTTGGAGCGCAGAACTGTAGTCTATGGGTCTGTATGAGCCAACTGCTCTTGCAAGTGTGGAACACTCATTTCCTATGATTTGATAATCCCCTGAATAACACCGTGGAGGAGAGCCTCTGTGGCCAGGACAGAGTGGGATTAGTGATATGGTGGAGAAAATTGGGACATCAATTGACAGATGGATCATGGGCTACTGATTTAATCATAACTATACTCAACACTTTAGTGAGTAAGCCATCATATTCCATGTTCTTAACTCTAATATACAGTTCTAAAAGCTGTGATTATAGGTGGAGGTGCTGCTGGGATACGGGGATGATATAGTGGAAACTAACATGCCAATTTACTAGACTCTAAGAGACCTTCCTGGGAGGCAGAGGTTTCCAATGGTTTGGGTTCAGTGCTGTAGTCCCAGTGCTGTGAAAAGTTTGTGGGCACTTAATAAAGTCTGTTACTTGAATGATTCTTTTATGAAACTATTCTTGGTAGAAAAATAAATTAAAAACCCATTTGAAAGGAGAGATCAATCACTATGTGTCCAGCTGATCACTGCTCTCACTTAACTTCCTTGAAGAGAAATTACTCCTAATGCGTGCAGGTGGATCTTCTTTTAGGAGGTTCTATTCCACCGGTGAAATATTAACATGCCTCACTCAGGAGATCACTCTGGTTTCATTATAGAAGATTGCTTGAACGGTGGTTTTTGCATTAGACCTAGGTGTTTGGTCAGAGTTCTTCAGTACGGCAAAGGTTACTTTTTTCAGAGACTTTCAGAAAGGTTGCATTTTGCTATATCGATCCCTTTTCCACAGAGATTTGTGACTGTATGTATCTCATCAAAGAGCTAAGAAATATTTCCTGACTGTGTATATCAATACCATGTGGACTTTGGGGGCGTATTTAAACTTTTGTCTGCAGTGATACGTCATCAAGGTCATAAGAACTGAGTGAAATTCATTCTATGCTTTATGTGTCTAAGGGCCTGAAAAATTGGAAACAGTACCCATGCCTCGGGGAGCTCCAGGGGGGAGCTCAGGAAAGGCAGGAGTCAGTGATCTCTGCCAGTTTCCTGGAGGGTCAGTGAGGTGACACATATACAAGGTTGTCGGGAAAGATGTCATGAGTTTAGTTTTAGACATCCATGATTTGTTGAACCCAAGGAACACCTAGGAGGTAAATCACCCAGACGTCAGAAGCTATACACTTTGGAGCTATTACCAAATAGAGATATCTGAAGCTGTGGGCATGAGTGAGAGCACTCAAAGAGAAAGCACGTGGAATGAGAAAATACAAGGGTTTAGGATGGAATGTCTGGAAACACTGTACTTTAGGGGGCTGGCCGCAGAAGAGGAGCCAGCCAGGAAATAGAACAGGACAGAGGGAAGTCACCCAGGCACCCGGATGGGCACTGCTACATGGCACAGAGAGACTGAGTCGGTGAAGGCTGGAAACAGCCCTTTGGAAAAATTACGAGAAGGAAATACATAAAAACATCAGCACCTCAGTTCCCGACCGCTGAGATTCCAGGTGGCTTATGTTTTTCTTTCAACTCGTCGGCATTCTGTACAACGAGTATCGGTCACCGCATGTTAATAAAAGACTCTGATGGAGTCTAAAATATTTCATGAGAAACAAAAGGGCAAGGAATTCTTCATTCACAAGCATTTATTTGAGCGCCTGCGTGCAGGGCACCATGCTCAGCATAAAACAACAAACCAGAGGATGGCTCTGTTGTTTCACAACAAGGAGTGGCAGCTGGTTTGCCAAGGGCTTGTGGGGCCCTGGAGCAGGAGATGGGGCTGGGAAAGTACTTTGGTGCCAGATTATACCGATTTTATATGTTTTGTTAAATAATACGGATTTTATTCTGAAGGCTAGGAGAGGTTTTTGAGGGGTGGAGTTAGGGTTGGAACGCGCTTTATTTGGAGTTGATTTTCTACTTAATTGGACAGTAGTGTGGCTGCTAGCCCGGAGGAGCACAACCTGGGAGCACAGCTGGAGGCGGGTTCATCACTGAATGAAGGCAATACAGGGCAGATGGGGAGGGCCGGGTCCGGATTTGGGAGTAGTAACAAGCCAGCAGGATGCTACCGATTGAATGGATGCTGGGGTTTTTAACTTGGGTCTGTAGGTGGGCAAAGAGTGACAACCGCCCTACAGACTTTGTATAGGACGACTCCAACTGCCTGTCGTGGTCACTGTTCTATGAAATAGGAAAGCGAGTAGCTATGGCAGATGGTATTAGAGGAGAGAGGATGAGAAGGAATGTGTGTATCTATTGCTGAGATCACATAGAAGACAGAATCCTAAACACTCGGCTGGCTGTCTCCTAACCACACAGGCGTCTTCAGATGCTTTCTTTTTCCAGTCCCTAGAAAACTCAATACTTCTGTGGCAAAGAGGGATGTTGGAGTTATGTTTTTAGAAAAGTGTTTGCCTGTACAGAACTATGGCCTCCCAGGAAGGGTCTTTCTTTGTGAGGCAGATCAGTTTGGGAGAAGCTGATTAAACTGCACCTGGGGGAAGAAACAGGTATAATTAGATGAGAATTGATGCTTTTAAAGCAAAGGACCCCCCCCCCCCCCCCCCAGCACCTGGGTGGCTCAGCGGGTTAAGCATCTGACTTTGGCTCAGGTCACGATCTCATGGATTGTTCTGCTGTCAGCACCAAGCCTGCTCTCTTGGAATCCTCTGCACCACCTCTCTCTGACCCTCCCCCCACTCGTTCTTTCTCCCTCCCTCCCCCCCTCCTCAAAATAAATAAACTTTAAAGCAAAGTCCCCAAAAGTGGTAGGTCCCAAATGAACTGTATGAGTTTGAACTAACACACCCTGAAGGTGACAGGTGCTGTACCTGTATTCTTGCATTTTATCATTTATCCCCATTTCACAGCATTGAAAACTAAGGCCTTAGGTTATGCAACAAGAGGGAGCATGCCCAGCTAATAAGTTAAAAGAGGCCGGAGTTGAATCTGGCTGGAAGTGCCACAGTATAAAGCTTCTCTCCTGGACCAGCCACTATGAAGACATCTTGAAATACAATTAATTCACACCCTCGCGCATCTCATCCTGCATTAGGTAACTTCTGTTGCACTGGCGAGAACTCAGTCTGGAGTGTGCTGCTGTTGACGGACTAGGGGAAGGCCTTCCTTATCGCCCCCAAACAGAGCGCCAGGTGGTGCCCGAGATGGCAGCATCCTTCAGATGGTTCCACCCTCAACCACTGATGAGGGTTCAAATAAGGTTAAGGTCGCCAAGTCCTCGCTCGGCCCAGTTCTTGAATTAATATCTAAGTATTGCTGTCTCGTCAGTTCCTTTTATTCCTTTGAGGCGGGCAGTGTTGCAGAGTGAATTTTCATCCGCTCTGAACACAGCGGTGCTGAACACCACTGACACCTGCCCCACCAACAGGCTGGCAAGAGCCCCTCGGCTCCCCCTGCCGCCCTCCTCCTCCTTCCTTCCCAACCTTCAGGTAACCCTGAGGATGGAGGGAGGGTCGGGTACCTGCTTTCCTCTCCTACAGCCGCGAGCTTCGGCCCTGAAACGAAGCGGGCTCCCGGTCGCCCCGGGACCCCCACGTCCCCCCACCCCGCCTCGAGTGTGAGCGCGGCGAGTGTGAGCGTCCCGGTGTGCCAACGGCAGACTCACGAGCAGCCGCTTGTTGCTCCCGCCGCCGCGCCGTGGGGAAGTGAAAATGAAATTGACTTTTCCGAGAAATGATGAAAGCGGCTCGGCCTGCCAATGAACAGCCGCCGCGAACTTCCGCACCTCCCGGCCCGGCCGCTCGCGCCCTCCCTCCGCCTCCACCTCCGGGTTGCACAAGCTTGAAACAAACACTGGGGAGGAAGGGCGGAGGGAGGAGGGCGGAGGGGGGAGGCGAGGGAGGGAGGGAGCCGGGCAGGGAGGAGGGCGGGGGGTGGGGGGATTTCCAGCCTCAGCTCTTCGCAGTTTCCTCTCCTTGTTTTGCTTTCGATCTGGACTGTTCTCAGGCAAGCCGGGGAGTAACTTTTAGTTTTGCTCCTGCGATTATTCAACTGACGGGCTTTCATTTCCATTTCACACACCCTAGCAACACTTAAACCTTGCGGAATTGTATTGGTAGTGTGAAAAAGCACACTGAGAGGTAACATTTTTTCAAATAATAGTTGTGACTGTGCGTGTGTGTTTTTCTCGAGGGCATGTTTGTGAGGACTGGAGGGGATGTATGTGTGCGCGTGTCCTGATGGTTTGACACAGTGTTTTGCAGACGGAGAATGCTGGGGTTCATAAATATTAATGCCGATTTTTGGAGGAACAGTCGGAGCTCTTACGGATCATCTGATTTTAGGGGAAGCAGGTTCTGCTGCTGTTGCTGCTGCTACTGGGGCTGCTGAGGCTGCAAGGAGGAGGAGGTAGAGAGGGAGGAGGAGGAGGAGGAGGTTGGTGGAGGTTTAATTTCACTTTTGGATTTGCAGATGCGGAGAGGTTGGCTCCATGGACACAGACCTGCTCTGTGTGATTCTGCGCCCCAGGTGTTGTGTGTGTGGGTGCAGGTCCGCCGGAGTGGGGCCTCCTTTTAAAACAAAATTACCGTGTGCATGTGTGTGTGTTTACAGACGCCGTGGCCACCGGATCCGAAGGAGGGGAGCGGGTCCTTCACGGTGTCCGGCGGCGGCGCCTCTCTCCGGGCAGCTCCAGCGTGAATAAGCCGGAGCCCGCCGTCCACCCGGCTGCCTGCGCCCCGCGCCCCGGCCGGGAGAGGCGCCTGGCGCCGCGGCCAAAGGAAACTTGGTGGGGCGCCCCGCGGCGGTCCCAGGGCTCGCCGGCCCGCGGGACTCGGGGAACGGTCGCGGGCGTCGGGTGCCAGCGGCCGGGGGCGGCGGGCGGGCTCCGAGCGGGGGTGGGCGCCGGGCCTGGCCGGCACGCCCGGCTTCCCGGGAGCTGGGCCGCTGCCGCCACCGCCGCTCCGGAGGGACGCCGCGTCCTCCTTCCCGCCGGCCAGCGTCCGGCCTGGCCCTGGGGCTTTGTCACTGCACTTGTCCAGGCGCGCGGGGGGTTCCGGCGGCGCGTCCCGGTAGGGCGCCGCGCGGAAGGGGTCATCCGCCCCGGCCGCGGCCTAGCGCCGGGCGCCTCCGGGTCCCCGCAGGCGCCCCCGGGCCGGCCTGGCGCGCTGGGCCTGACCCGCCTCGGCTACGGAGCGGGCGAGGTGGGGGTGGGGAGCCTCCGGGGACCGAGCGGCGCCCTGCTGGCAGGCGTGGGGGCGGGCGTCCCCTGGGGGTCCTGGGGCGCGCGGGCCGCGGCGGGGTGGGGACGCGAGTGCCCGCCCCGCGCCCTCCGACCCCGCTCTGGGCGCCGAGTGGCATTCGCCCGCCGGCCGAACGTGGTTGGTGCACGGCCGTGGCCGCCACTTCCTTTCCGCCTCGCGGGCCGGGCTCGCCCACCGAGCGCTGCCCGCCTCGGCCAATCGTGGCGCCCGCCCGCCTGCGGCCGCGCTCAGTGCCCCGGCCTGGGGGCCGGCCCGCGAGAGGGGCTCGGGAAGCCTCCGCAAGTTCGAAGGGCCTCTGGAGGTAACTCAGCCCCTCGCCAGGACGCGCCGGCATCTGTCTTTGGCCCCGGGTCTTGGTACGTTTGCCGCCCTACCCCCTTGCCCGGTTAGAGGGGGAGAAGGGGAGGAGGCTGGCAGCCCGAGCCGGGCGCAAAGACAGTGTTCCGGGCACCAGGTGAGGCGCCCGGGTCCGTGGTTGTAGGCAGAAGCCTCGGTCACCAGCTGCAGATGTGCCCCCTGGGACTGGCAGGCGAGGTTGCCACATTTTAACGGCGTGGCTAGCACTCATTTTCAGTCCCAGAGTAGAGTGTTTGGAACTTGGGGACATGTTACCCGCTCCGTCCCTCCTCAGCCCCTCCCTCCGGTGCGGGCGGTGGGTTGTGCTCCTCGTCCTTGGTTACCGGTTGGGAAGAAGGCAGTGTTTCTAAATGAGGAAAAGTGCTGGCATTTGCCTTCCGCCACTGGCCTCCCTGTTGCTGTGACTCGGTCTGCTTTTGATGAATGGCTAGGGAGGGTGGAGGATAGTTACATTTCCTGTTGTGGATTTTCAGGAATCACCAAGGTTGCTGTCAAGCCTGCAGTCATTTATTAGTTTTCAGCCCGATTGCAAGTAGCATTGGAACTTAGGAGCCTGCACTTTTTGGTGCTTTCAGGGCAGGTGCAGGAAGGCGTCTGGTGACAGACTTGAGTTCGAAAGGTGGATCGTCTTGATGTTAGACAGACGCGCGCTTCCTTGCCAGGACCTTGAGGGTGATCCCTGTTTCACGGCAGCTTGCACGCAGATTCAGGATTCTCTCCTTTTCTCAACGCCCATCCTTCCTTTTTTGGACGGGAGAGGGATGGACATAGAAACCTAAAAAGTCTTGGAAAAACTTGTCTTTTCTAAGGAAACCTCGGAGATGGAATGTTTAGAAATTAAACTGGCATTGCTAAGGGGTAATCTTGGAACATCTATCGATTGATGTGGCAAAGTCCGGAATGTCGCTGTTATTAGTGAATGATTATAATTTATAACAGCCTGTTGTGTAAGAAGTTAGATTCTGGCCTCTTAGATTCAGGAGTCCTGTTCTGTGATGGCTTGTAATTCCTTCTTAATATTAAACATTTATATATTTCATCCAACGCGAGTTGTCTTTTTTTCTTTTGATCTTCAAAAGTTCAAGATAATTTTGCCTGTTTCAGACTTACTTACCTGTAAAAATGTCACCGTAATCGAAAGTAAGAGTTGGTAGTTAAATTGGAAGCAAATTGTGGCTAAGAAATGGTTGTGCTAAGCGCAGCTCTGTGAACTATGGCCCCACTCTTACTGTGCTTTCTGAAGTACTGTATTAGGCAAATATTCAATATGCAAAAGCTAGTTGAGGGTGTTAAACTTAACAACTAGTCGTGGAAAATTTGAGACTTTGGATGTTTAACTTGAGATGTGCATCCACTGTTGTTTCATGGTACTTTTGCAAGGACGTTGTACTTTTATTCTTAGGATTATCGAATATAAGCTCTGTGGTTTCGAGAGCATTTTCACACAATTTCCTTTTGATAGAGAACAGAACTCCAAATGGGGTATCTGGGACATGGTTCTGTTTTGTGCTTTATACCAAAAAGGACTCAGAGCAGATAAAGCACTTTATTTATTCATTTAATAAATATTCGTGAGACATTCACTATGTGTCAGACACTGTGCTAGGCTCCGTGAGTTCAACTGGGAACAGGAAGACAACTTCCTTTACCTTCTTGAGAAATTGCTTGTAGTTGGTGAGCTGATAATAACACAGCTAAAAGATAAATAACAGTGATTGCCTTTTGGGGTTAGTTCTATGGAAGGTGATAATAATAGTTACCTGCATATCTGATAGGGTTGCTTTGGGGAACAGATGAGATACTGTGTATGAAAGAAGGTTGTATAAGTTGCAGCAGTCTACAAATGTGTGAGGCATTAACTTTCAGAATTCCGTCATTATTATTAATGTGAAAAAGCCAGGAAATCAAGACTGTGGATTAAATACTGGCATTCTCCTACAGAATTTTCAGCAAAAAGGGATTTACTTCTCCTGAGAGTATAATATGGGTAATGGCAAGGAATTAAACACAGAATAGCTATTTTATGTAAAGCATCAAAGAATTTAACAGTGAAATATAATGTCAGTGAATTTTTTCCTGTCAGAAGAGAAGTTAGATGGTATCCATGGAGACCAAATGATATGGAAATAACAGTGATTGGACTGATGTATTTCTCTCTCCCCCCAACCTTTCTCCCCGCCTCGCGCCCCCCCCCCCGCCCCCACGTATGTTATAAATCTTCTCAGGCTCAGTATGCTTTGGTCTGAATTTTCTTCACCCTTGCTTCACACTCTTTAAAAATTCATTATTTTTATTACAGGTATGCCCCTAGCTAATTTTAGCATTTTGCTGTAACACCTTTAATGGGAGCTGGTTAACTTTCATTTATTGAATGCTTACTGTGTACCCAACGCTATGTATGGGAAAATAAATAAAATAGACAGTATATATATGTAAAAGTATATAAAGTAGGGGCACCTGGGTGGCTCAAACTGGTTAAGCATCCAAGGTCATGATGTCACGGTTTGTGGATTCGAGCCCTGCACTGGGCTCTGTGCTGACAGCTCAGAGCCTCGAGCCTGCTTCATATTATGTGTCTCCCTCTCTCTCTGTTTCTCCTTCTTCTGCCCCCCCCTCAAAAATAAATATGAAAAAATTTTTAAGGTATATAAAGCAATACATAAAAATAATATAACTGCTAAGAAGTGTTAGTTACTATTATATATATTATTATACTATATATTTTATGTAATAATATATAATAAAATCATATATTATAAAATACAATATATAATAAAAATATATAATAAAAATATATAATAAAATTTTACTATAATAAAATCAGTTCTTTCCATCTGTATGGGATACCATATTCTTCTCACATAGGGTAGGAGGTCAGGGCTTTCTGCCCGTTTGCCCCCTATGTGCCCTACTTTTGTCCTGAGTGAGATCACTATTTGGTGCACAATGTCTGTCCAAGGTAGGGTTGAGGGTTGGCCCTCAAGGGGGTGGCTGGTAGGAATGAAAGTGAGGAAGTTTGGATAAATCTTGATTTTTTTTAAAAGATTGATAAATTATCCATAGGTTCCAGATTTAAACCTGAAGCCAATATTTTATATAAAATACCTAGGGAAAAACCCAAGCAGGAAATCCAGCCCTCAGGCACCAAGCTCTATATGCTCTATAATTTCTCTATAATTTCTATTATAATTTCTATAATATAATGAATAAGATAATACAGTTTTCACTGGAGAGGACTCCGCGAGGCCCCTTGGGCTGCACCTCCGAGCGTCCTTTTTAAATGATTTTCTCCCTCTGTCTATGAAATAAATTGTGTTTCCTTAGGAAGACTTGGATTTCTGTTTTTATTATTTAGAATTGTAGAAGACTTCTGGTGAGAACTCCTGATTGACTTGGGAGAAATAGGATCCAGTCTGGTTGATCTCATTTCGGCCCGAAGTAGAGAACCTTGACGTTTTAGACCCCAGACGGCCTTTTTTAAGACAAAGTCCTGGCCCCTTAGGTTTTCTGAGTTCTGAAACTAGCACAGAACCTCTGCTGGTGTTCGGCGTTGATAAACAAAACTTGAGTCCAGCAAAAATGTCCCCGCTGCCTCCTGCCCTATGCAGGCCTCATTGTCCCCATTTTTATGAGAAACACGGCTTGTGCAATTCTTTCTGAGGAGGGATTCTGAGCATGTTTATCTCAAGGGCAAGGCTGATGTAGTTCAACGAGATATCTTCGTCTGGGATTTTGTGTGATGAAGTTCTGGCCAGTTTTCATTAAAGCAATATTTTTTGAGAGTTAACTACTTGCTGTATAATCTTCATAAATAATTTCTTTTCAGGCGTACTTAGCAATCTGTTGCTACGCTTGCACACTCAGTGTGATGGAAGGAAAGATGAGCTTCCAGTTTAATTTGAGCTAACAAATGTCAGGTTTGTGCACGATCTAAAGAAATGTTTTATAGATAGAATACACTGTCCTGGCCCCATACTCTTAGAATCCTGCTGACTTTCCCATTTCATGAGATTGACATTTTTGAGTGAGAAGGGACTGCATACACATGGCTTTTTTTTTTTTTCAAGCAATATCTAACGTGTTATTTTTGAAGAGAGCTTTTTTTTTTTTTTCCTCCTTACCCTAGAATTACTGAACAGGGTGAGGAAAATTAACACTGGGGAGAACAGTGTCCCAACACCTGGGTAGGGTGCCAGTGGGTGCACGGATGGATGGGATGGGAGTGGGAGGGAATTGGAAGGTGACGGTTTTGGGGGGGGGCGGTGAGGGGATGAAAAAGAGAATGGGTGTAGGGTGGAATCGTGCCTCCTGAATTCTCGTGTGGGAGAGAGAGAGAGAGAGAGAGAGAGAGTGAGAAGAAGGAATCAGGCAGGTGGATTTTCTGTCTCTCTACACATATCACTGAAGGGGTTTTGGGGTGGCAGGGAGCAAGGTGGTAGTTCATGGATACTGACTCAAGGGTAAGTTGACGTACTGGAGGACCGTCCACGTCCGACTTTGGAATGAAGGCTTTTTATCCCGGGGAAGGTGAAGTCTGATGGGAGAACCGCTAGGGCATCAGGCGACTTCAGGCAAGCTCACAAGAGGTTGTGGACAGTTACCACTTGGGCGTGGTTGAAGCCACCTTGGAGGTCGTGGTGCTGGAGCCAGAGCACTTGGAGGCATTGATACCCCCACTCGAGACCTCAGACTCCATTGAAAATTGCCTTTGGAGGCAACCATGGACCCCCGAGAGGAAGATACACGATGATAAAAATGTTTTAGACATGTTGTAATAGCTCTCTTAGCCCCACGCTGGTCTCCCTTGCTGCTGTTTTATTCTTGTCGGGTTGTAGGAGGTCACCGGGGGTCAGGAAATCAGAACGGGCTACTTCGGTGTTTCCCAAAGGAATAACTGACCCACGTTAAGCCTGAGCTATGCGTGCCGAAGCTGGGTCCGGCAGGTCACTGATTTGGAAACTAAGCACTCTGTATTGCAGTTGGGATTGGACGTGGCAAGGAAGTTTCCGGAATTCTATCTGGTGTTACATGCTTGAAGCTTTAAAGATGTTAAAACTCTCCGTTCCAGTAATGCCACTTCTAGGAACCTAGTCACGTGGAGTAACCAGAAATGGGACAAAGATTTATGTACAAGCATGTTTATTGAATTAGCTTTTGTCATAGTGAGAATTTGGAAACAACCTAAATACCCAACAATGGGAATACATGTAAGTGAATTATGGCACATCCAGACAATGAGTACAGATAGCTTGGAAAATTCATGTTTTTTGCATTTAATGATGGAAAAATGCTTGTGAGGAATGTTGAGTGGAGAAAAAGAGATACTCAATGGTGACTCTAATTCCATTTAAAAAATGTGTGTGTGTATTTGTATATACATCATTAAAGAAAAAAAACGAGAAGAAAATATTTTGATGGTGGGATCGAGGGTGTTTGGCTTTTTTCCCCACTTGAAACACTTGCGTTTTGCAAATTAAGGTAACAGCACCACTGGCTTCTATAACCAGAAAAATATTCTCGAGATGACTCTGTAGTGTCCCCTCTGACGTCATCTCTGATAAATGTAAGATCAGGACACGACTGAGGGGGATGTTGTATGTGGACTTGGCCATTCTTGAGCTCTTTCTGCCTTGACGTTTGGAGCCAGGCTCTAGAATCTGGGCTCTCCCAGCCAGGGCTGAGAGATGCCCTTGTCTGGATTCAGCTCTTGTTACTTGAAGTCACTGAGATTGACAGCTCCTCGGTGAGGGTGGGGCACGCTGTTTTGTCAAAAACCGGGGAGGGTCAGAGATGTTACCCCACTTCGCAGATATGTCTTTTCTGTATGTGAATGCTGCAGAAACAAGGCACTGGGGTAGAAGAATTCTTTATCCATCTCAATGGCCAGGACAACAGCCAGAATGATGTTGCAGTGATAATCACCCGTACCCAGAGCCTCCGGTGATGCTGGGAAAACAGGTGGAACGTGGGTGTGGGCTACACTCTAGATGACATCAGAGCAACCATCCGTCTCCTCAGCCAAGGGAAAAACAGACGGGGGGCGGGGACCCAACAACAACCACCTTTGCTCCTTTGAGAGGGAATGGAAAGGATTCAGGGTTCTACTCCTAACCTTTTGGAATGTAAGGTTTTTTTTCTAGAGGTGTTCTAAGATCTGGGTTTCATTCCTTTTGAAATGTCCTGGCACCCTGGGAACTTAACCCAGGGACCTAGTCTAGGCTGTATCCCTTTGGCCCTCTTGAGCAGATAAGGGTTAAATTATCCTATTGGATCAGAGCAATTAATTTAGACAAATGGCTACAGATCCAATTTTCATGGCATGTGAAAAATAAAGTGTTTCTAGGGGAAGTGGATGCAAACATTCCCTATCTTAGAGGGCACTTTTGGGGATGAGCTCTGGGTGTTGTATGTAAGAGGTGAATCACTGGGTTCTACTCCTGAAGCAAAGACCACACAGTATGTTAACTAACCTGAACAACAACAACAACAAAAAAAACACCAAAAACATCCCCTATCTTTATATCCCATACATTCTCTATCTTTATATTGCATACATTCCTGTGTCCTGGGTGGCTAAAGTGTCTCACAGAAGCACTGAAGAATCCAGGGAAGTTTTATTTCCTCACACAACACCCTTTATTGGAGAATGACTTTTGCTATGACTCAGAGTGTGACTGAAGACTTTTCACACCGGCAGAATCCTCCAAATCCCTAATTTGTGTCTGAGAAAAAATTTAGTTCTGATCCCTTGGTAGCTACTGGAGATATTTTTGGATTGTTACAAATTTTGAATTGTTAACGGGTGCAACCATTAGCACTTCAGAGGCAGAATACCAAAGCATAGCTTGAGAAAGAGAAAAGTATTGATTAGGACAACACTGTCCAATACAAATAACACATGAGCCACGTGCGTAATTTTTCATTTTCTAGTAGCCATGTCAGGAAAGTAAAAAGAAAGCGGTAAAATTAACTTCCGTAATATTTTATTTAGGTTAGGATGTCCAAAATATTACCATTTCAACATGGGGTTCATGTGAAATTATTAATGAGGTCATTTGGTTTGTTGTTGTTTTTGTTTTTGTTTTTTTTTTCCATACTGAATCTTCAAGATCCAGCATTGTCTTTCACAAACCTGTGTGGCACATCCGAATTTAGCCTGGTCACGTTTCAAGAGTGCAGTAGCCACGTGTGGCTGTCACGTTAGGTGGTGCAGGATTAGGAAATGAAGCAAGGTGTCAAGGGGGAAGTATGGGGAAAAGTTGTAATCCAAGGACTAAACCTAAGAACACTGAGGGAGAGCAGATTCGAGTGGTCCTTTTGGTGATTCGGTCATTTGGTGATAACTGCTTGCACCTCCCTGCCTCCCCCCCCCCCCCCCCCCCCCCACCACCCCGATCTCTTCAGCCTAAGGTAGTAAAATGCTCCAAGTTTTTTTAGAGGTCACCTGCCATATGTACCATTCCATGGCGATCAGTCACAAACACCTTGAATCTTTTCTAGCCTCTGGAACTGTTAAGAAAATAGTTGATTCCTTGGGTTTTTCCACTTATAACACCTACATGGCAAATTATTTGTGATCCAGGGATCGTGTTATATTTCTTTGCATTCCCCACCAGTACTTGATACGCAGTAAGAACTAGATAAATATTTGTTGGTTTGGTTTTCAGCCCTGAAGCAAAGGTTAGCTCACAAGGCTGAATTCCAGTTTGGAATGGGCGACATAGATCTGTCTACTTTGTGTTCAAAACCAAATGGCATATGTATTGAGCACATAAACGTTGAGATTTGTCACTTTGCGTTAGGATTTGTCACTTTGTATTAGGGGTTCAACATTTTGAAGGTGAAAAACTGTGTTTTTTTTTTTCTTCCTTTGTACCCAGGACTTGACAAAAATCTTACCAGTCCCTTTCTTCTTTTTAAAAAATGTTTATTTATTTATTTGAAAAGAGGGCGTGCGTGCACGTGCACTAGCAGGGGAGGGGCAGAGAGAGGGAGAGAGAATCCCAAGCAGGCTTCCTGCTTTAAGCGTGGAGCCGGACACGGGGCCCAATCGCATGAATGATGAGATCACGACCTGAGTTGAAATCAAGAGTCGGACGCTTAACCGACTGAGCCACCCAGGCGCCCTGTCCCTTTCTTTGACATTGAAGTTCTGATGAGTATACTAACAGCTTTCTGTACATGTAAATAAGCTATGCACACTGATAAACTGGAGATGTGTATTTGGGAGCTGCTACTTTCTTGGTGGGTTAGTCATTGACGATAACTTTATTATTAACAGACACTTAGCCATAACGTATATGCGGTGAAATTCTTTTAAAGTCAAGTACAGTATTTTACAGTTGCCTTCATTTGTTCCCTTTGACTATCATTGTTGGTTTGAAGCAACAGACTTCTCCACAGAGCCAAGGCAATTTATTTTTACTGAAGCCTACCAAAGAACTGCTTAGGTAGCTTTTCTCCGCGAGATTAAATACGACCTTCACTGAATCATGTTAGCAGGGCCAGCAGCTAGAAAAATAAAGACTAAACCAAACCTTCAGCAAAGAAATTCCCAGCTGCTCAGTGGGTCCGAGCTTTTCTGATTGCTTTCTTCCAATGAAAACACTGTAGATTAGTTTTAAGTGAATTCTAGTAGGTTTGGGGATTTGCAACTGACAGAAGAACAGGAAAGTATAAGCTCACTTTAAAATAGTAATCCTGAAGGTAAATCTTTATGGACTCTTTTTGGGGAATGTTGGGATTTTGTTCATATGGGAAAACTTAACTCAATGTGCATTGTTTAGCTGACCTTGAAAGTTAAGCTCCTCAGGATAGAATGGAGACAGAGAAATCAGAAGTGAAGCTGTTGCCCCAGAAGGACACTGTGGACTTGTGGGGTGTCCTGGGTGTTCCCAGGGACCAACACCGACAGCATTGCCCTCCTTTCTTTCTTCCATGATAGGGTAAAAGTAGAAATGGGGCTCCTGCAAAGGAGGCCCCTGTAGGGAATGTAGATGAACTGCCATTTCCACTTTTGAGTGTGAGTTGTAAATAATTGGTCATACTGGTGATTCGAGAAGTCCGGATGAATTTTAAATTGTGTAGGAGAGGATTTGCCTCTCTTACAGGTGCTTTTAATACATTAGGTCTTAAAAATGTTTTTTTTTTAAATTTTTTTAACGTTTATTTATTTTTGAAAAGAGAGAGACAGCATGAGCGGGGGAGGAGCAGAGAGAGAGGGAGACACAGAATCTGAAGCAGGCTCCAGGCTCCGAGCTGTCAGCACAGAGCCCGACGTGGGGCTCGAACTCATGGAACGTGAGATCATGACCTGAGCCAAAGTCGGACACCCAACCAACTGAGCCACCCAGGCGCCCCCCCCCCTTTTTTTTAAATTTCTTTAAAGTCAGGTTGCAGTTTGGGTTGAGATGAGCCATTCCACCGGAGCAATGGACTATTTTGATCATTGAGTGACGTGTTTCACAGCTATTGACTCAGTGCCAACTCTGTGGAGAGGGAGGTGCAAAAAGGTAAAAATGAGCTTGGATTTGAGGTAGCTAGGCAGAGGATATCGCCATGAGGATATAGCTGTAAGGACGTACCTAATTTCAACAGCTAGATAAAACACAGTCAAGCAGTCAGGCGTCTAAGACCCCAGTTCTGGAAGGTGCTCTTGGACATGTGTCTTGGACCTTCTAGAGTCCTCCGTGGGCCATGTGGCGTCGTCTCAGATTGTAGGGGAAGTAACAGTGCTAATATGACAAAATTTTGGCCGGGCGTATCCATTTTATTTTCTAAAAGACAGATTCTTCTATCGTAGGCATAGAACAACATATTGCTTTGTCGTTACTGTTGTTTTTCCACAGTTCTTTCACATTTCGTTTGGCGTGTAGAATTCAACTGTTGTCTGGTGTCTTTTGTCATTCAGGAAAACCATGTGGGTAAGTCCTGATAGCTATCTCTGCCGTCTACTTCCTTTTCCCTCAAGGTAGACCCTGTAGCCAGCAGTGCTGCTAATAAATTTTACTGCTGTGCTCTCGCCCCGGAGGTCGGTGCTGGGAGAATCTAGCCCTTTCTTTGTACGTCCAGGAGAGGCTCTGTCCTCACTTGGTTTGAGTTATCCTCGCCATGAAAGGGAGGTTGGCCCTTACTGAAATTTGAAAATCCTCGTTTTGCCTCTCTTGCTCACTCATTCTTTGGGTGTGTGCATGTGTGTGTGTGCACACAAGTACACACAAGCACACGTGCCAGTCAATACTTCAAGTTGCCTGGAATCAAAGAGTAACTGTCATGCATGATGGGACCAAAGGCAATAGTGGAGCAAGCAGCGAATTCACAAATGCCTGCCTTCGTATTTCTTTTTATTGTGGTAAAAGTTATGTAACATAAAATTTACCGTTACAAACATCTTTAAGCATATAATCCAGTGGCGTTAAGTGCGTTTACAGTGTTCGCAGGTGTCACCACTGTCCACCCAAGGGCTTACTAATATCTCCAACAGAAACTCTGTGCCTATTTTTGTTTTTATTTTTTTTAATGTTTACTTAATTTTGAGAGAGACAGAGCAGGAGCAGGGGAGGGGCAGAGAGAGGGAGACACAGAATCTGAAGCAGGCTCCAGGCTGTGAGCTATTAGTACAGAGCCTGATGCTGGGCTCGAACTCACGAATCGCGAGGTCATGACCTGAGCTGAAGTCAGATGTTTAACTGACTGAGCCATCCGGGCGCCCGGAAACTCTGTACTGAGTGAACAAGAACCCCGCTGCCCTCAGCCCCTGGCAACAACCATCGTACTTTCTGTCTACGAATTGGATCACTCTAGCTACCTCATATACGTGGAATCCTACAATATTTGTCCTTTTGTGACTGTTTTTTTTTTCCCCACTTAGAGTGCTTTCCAGGTTCATCTGTGTTGTAGCATGTGCCAGAACTTCATACCTTTTTAAGACTGAGTAATAGTCCCACATTTTGTTTTTCCATCCATCTGTTGATGGTTGCCTGCATTGTTATTATTACCATTTAGCCGCAGTAATCATTCCTGCAAAAAGTATCAGGCCTGGTTCCTGCTTTCCATTCTTTCAATGCAGTGGATCATCTGGTAATTCCAGGTTTCAAAATTTTGACAAACCACCCAACTTGTCCACAGTGGCAATTCCATTTTACGCCCTTCTAGGAATGCATGAAGGTTCCAGTTTCTCCACATCCTGGCCAACATTTGTTATTTTCTGTTTTTCTTTCTCTCTCTCCCTCTTTCTTTCTTTCTTTTTTTTTTTTTTTTTTTTTTAATTTTTTTTTTTCAACATTTTTTATTTTTTATTTTTGGGACAGAGAGCGACAGAGCATGAACGGGGGAGGGGCAGAGAGAGAGGGAGACACAGAATCGGAAACAGGCTCCAGGCTCCGAGCCATCAGCCCAGAGCCTGACGCGGGGCTCGAACTCACGGACCGCGAGATCGTGACCTGGCTGAAGTCGGACGCTTAACCGACTGCGCCACCCAGGCGCCCCTCTTTCTTTCTTTCTTTCTTTCTTTCTTTCTTTCTTTCTTTCTTTCTTTCTTTCAGTAGCCCTCCTGATGGATGTGAAACAGTATCTCCTTGGGCTTCTGATTTGCATTTCCCTACTAGGTGGTGGTGTTGAGCATCTTTTCATGTGCTTCGTTATTTGTAGATTTCCTTTGGAGAAATGTCTGCTTAAATCCTTTGCCCATTTTTGAATCAGTTATTTGGTTTTTTTGTTGCTGAGTTGTAGGATTATGTCATTCTTTTTGTGGGTTCCCAAATGATGTGCTAGATGGTCTTCAAAACTGATAATGATTCCCCCGTCTTCATAGTGTGAGTAGCATACGGCACAAAATCATTTAAAAAATTTTGTCATGATGGCGCGCCTCAGTGGCTCTGTTGGGTTAAGCGTCTGACTTCAGCTTAGGTCATGATCTCGCAGTTCCTGAGTTCGAGCCCCGCGTCAGGCTCTGTGCTGACAGCTCAGAGCCTGGCGCCTGCTTCGGATTCTGTGTCTCCCTCTCTCTCTGCCCCTCCCCTGCCTGCTCTCTGTCTCTCTCTCAAAAATAAATCAACATTAAAAGGAAGTTAAAACATTTTTTTGCAATGTTGTAAAAGCAACATTGTTGATAAAGCACCTATTGAGGAATTAAATTATGTTGTAGGAAGTAAATTTGGGTGGATTGGTAAATAGGGAATCAGATAAAAGTACTTAATCTCATAGAATACTAGAATTGGAAGTTTCCTTAGAGATTATAGTCTGCTCCATTGGTTTTTTAGCTGGAGAAATCAAGTGACCTGCCCAGGATCTGGTGGCCAGATGAAGTACTTGGTATGTTTTGTTGGACTCTGTAGTAAAGAATTAACTTTTTTTGTGTGTTGTACTTTGAATTCTAAAATTTCTGGTTAGAGGAAGCACAGCAGTGCCCGAATATGGTAGTGAATTAATTGTAGTGGCTGCTCACAGGTTCATCACCACTGCGGTATGAGGATAAAAGTGAGTGAAGGTAGCCTGTCATGATCTGGCCGTTTGTGAGTTCGAGCCCCGCATCGGGCTGTGCGCGGACAGCCTGGAGCCTGCTTGGGATCCTCTGTCTCCCCCTCTCTCTGCCCCTCTCCCACTTGCTCTCTGTTTCTCTCTCTCCAAATAAATAAACAAACATTAAAATAAAAAGCGAGTAAAAGCAGCCTTAGAATAGCATTTGGAGCATGAGCATTTAAATATAATACATCCAATAATGGTTTAATACTACTACTTGTGTGGATGAAGACAAATTGATTGCTGTAATAACAGATCTGTAAAGTAAAATGAACGCATTTGTGTATTTGTTGTGAATTATCGACCAAATGAGGAACCGTTTATTTGTTCTTACGAGAGCTACAGTGGATGAGGAAATTCAGTGAAATACCACAACTGTACAATAGCAAATTTATTGTTGGGTTGCTTTATGTTGTGCTCAAATTTTTCATCTCACCCGATCCTTCGGCAGAGTTGGTTTTCATTAAATCGTACGACCTGGCAAGATAACATATGGATCATAACTAAGAGTGAATTGTAAAATAATTGGGAAGAAGATACATAATGTCTCTGACGTAAGGCAGAGGGGGGAAACTTATATTCCCTCTGGTGTGGGACCCAGGCTTTAAAAAAAAGTCCTCAAAATTAGCCTCAAGTACTAGGAAAACAAATATGATCATGACGAAATCAAGTTGAAGACCCCTTTCTGCAAGCACGTATTTTAAAGGAAACTCTCAGGAGATTTAATTCCTTCGGGAGACATTTTTTGAACCGGGCTGCGGAGATGTAAAATTGACAATTTCGTGTTCTCAAAGAGCTTATCATTTACTTAGAGAGACAGGCGTGTAGATAACCATCTGTAGTAACAGAAAGAATGAAATGTGTGCTTCATAAAAGCACAGCAAGCCCAAGGCGCTGTGTCTTTGACCAGCGAAACGGGGTAAACGGGGTGTGCTTCACTCCCTACTTCCCACCTGCCAGAAAGACGATGGCCGATGGCGGTGTCGACTGGTGGCCAAAGGGCGAGCGGGGCATCTTTGGTTGACAGAAGAGGAAGAGCAAAGGTGACATGGGTTGAAAAGGCCTTCCATTCTTGGCACATGGGGCGTGGTCTGATGTGGTGGGGTTAGATGGATCCCGGGAGTGACAGGGACAGTCTGGGTGGCCACAGCTACCTCAAGTTCTGTGCTCCCGTGTTTCCCAGTAGAGAAAGGCTTTGTTTTGAGGACAGAGCAAGTTTTCGGGGGGGGGGGGGGGGGGAAGGTGATTGAAAGGATTGGGAACATTTTCCCCTTACGTTTTGGAAAATGGTAGGTAATTACTGTGGCCCGGGGGTGGCAGGACCGAGAGCCTGTCGCTTTTGAGAGGAGATGTAAGGGGGCATGCGTTGGTTGTTCCTACGCACCGTGGGCCTTGCAGAAGGGGCCAGATTGTGTTTTTGATGATAACCAGGCCTGTCTTTGGGGTGGTTTGATACGTTTCTAAGAGGAAGTAATGCACAGGTATGAAAATATTTTTTTGTACTCTCTTTTGTTTGTTTTGGTTTGGTCTATAAAGAGAGAGAAGGGATTATGCACAGGTCCACAGTAGACCGTTGTCCTTAATACGGATGAGAGACCCAAGTTGGAGCACCGAGACACTGGATGGTGAGGTGCCCCAAAACCACGCATGAGCACAGCGGAAGTTTTCAGGACGGGCGTCCTGTTGGCTCACATGTGATGGGGATCCCGCTCTCCCCTGGGTGGTGAGACTGGCTTGTGGCTTAGGAGGCTCCTCCCTGTCCAGGTGTGAGGTATGCTCGTTCACGGTCTTTGAGTTATGCCCACAGAAGGCCATGGAAGGGCTGGGGCATGGATCGTTAGGGTCAAGCCCAAACTACGGGCACTTGGGAAGCTCAGAGGAAACTGGTGGTGTTGGCTGCACCTCGCTGAGGCCCCTTCCCATCTGCATTCCCTCCGCACGGCTGAAGCCAAAATGGCACCACCGTCGGGTGTGGAGGCCACGTCAGCTTGGTTGACTGGCTGCACTGATAGCATGATGGAGATTTGCTGGGCTCTCCGCTTCATTGGGGGGATAAGGTTTGAAGATCTTATTCAAAGGCCTTAGATTTTTCTGGGTTATATTACAGATACCACATTCTGCATCTGTTATTCATGGCTGCCTTCTCGACTCTGATGAGATAAACTTTGGAGTACCGTCATGGGTTCCTCAGGGCTCAGCAAAATGACTCGCGTACAGCCAGCACTCGATAAATATTGGTTGAATTAAATTGTAATGATTGACCTAGTTCTCCGTTTGTTATCTCCCGTCCACCCACGGGCCCATGTAGTACCTTAGAGCTAGCAGGGCTCGTGTGCTGTGTTGCCTAGTAAAGAACAGGACGGGACAGCAGGTGGAAAGCACATCCGCCATGTTCACGTGTGCCCAGGGGTGTATGGGGTGTTTCCCCTCATCAGTCAACAGGGACCCTTGTTAAGGGGCCGAACAAATGGCTCTCTGTTAATTAGCCGGTCTTGGACGGGCTTTCCGGCTGTGTCTCTCCCGCTTCCACCCTTTCCCTGTGGCACAACCTCTCCCTGTTACCGGTTCAATCCTGCCACGTACACTTCCTCCCTCTTGCCTCTGTTGTTATTCTTCCTTTTGTCTGGAACGTTCTTCCTTTCTTTTCACCTGAGGATCTCTGATCTCCCCAAGCCCAGTTCAGATGGCCCCTCTTCTTTGAAGTCTCCCAGAGTTAGCTCTTGTGGGTTTTTCCCAGTAAAACACCCCTGGAATGCCCTCCACAAAAAAGTCACCTTTATAAAACTCAGGGGCACATTCTTGTGAAGCTAATGAGATGCGTTGAGGGTGGGGAGTCTGTTGCAGAGAGCGAACCAGGAGCCGGTGGTGTTGAATGCCGCTGTTGAGTTGCCATGGCATGGAAGGCATCCTGAAGTGCCCCGTCGAAAGTTCCACCGTCCTCAGTTTGTTTCCCTAGAGTCACCTTCAGGACGAGATGCCTCATTTTGGAGTTGGTTGCTTATGTGCCCGAGTCCACCACTGCTGTGTCAACTCTGAGGATGGAGATCATGCCCTCATCACCTTTGTATCACCCCCGTCCGAGATGGTCATTGCGCTTGGCACATAGGGCTTCTTAGAGTACCTGGCTCGGTAAGGTTTTTTTTTTTTAATGTTTATTTATTTATTTATTTTTTTTTTTGAAGAGAGAGAGAGAGAGAGAGAGAGACAGAGGAGGGAGGGGCAGAGAGAGAGGGAGACAGAGAATCCCAAGCAGGGTTCCCACTGTCAGCACAGAGCCCGATGCAGGGCTTGAACCCACGAACCGTGAGATAATCACCTGAGCTGGATCCAAGAGTCAGCCGCTTACCTGGCTGAGCCACCCAGGTGCCCCTAAATGTTATTTACTTTTTGAGAGAGAGGGAGGGTGAGAGTGGGGAAGGGACAGAGAGAGACAGGGAGACAAGAGGATCCGCAGTGGGCTTTGCACTGACAGCAGAGAGTCCGATGTGGGGCTTAAACTCATGACCTGAGCTGAAGTTGGACGCTCAACTGACTGAGCCACCCAGGTGCCCCAATAAAATTATTTTATTAAAAACATTTTTTTTTACATTTATTTATTTTTGAGAGACAGCGTGAGACAAAGTGAGAGTAGGGGAGAGGCAGAGTGAGGGAGACACAACCTGAAGCAGGCTCTGAGCCGTCAGCACAGAGCCCGATGCGGGGCTCGAACCCATAGACCGTGAGATCATGACCTGAGCCGAAGTCGGACGCTCAACCCGACTGAGCCACCCAGGCGCCCCAGGATTTTTTAAATGAAAAGTTGAGTAAATATATTTCAAAAGTTTGTTAACATACTGAGCTCGATTTATCTGGAAAATGTCACGAACGTAGCAAAATTCTTCTTCTTTATGTCGCCTGCTTTTCGCAATCAGTTTTCCCCCTACTTACTTACCACTTATTCATAGTAAGTTTTTTCCATCACATCACATAGTTCATATCATCTGCTTTTTCCTCCCCAGCCCCTGCCAACCATGGGTTCTCCAGGAGGGATTTTTCCACGTTCTTATCACTGGTTTTCAACCTTCTCGCAAGCTTCCCTGGTGTAATCTGCAATTGGCCCCTGAACTCAGAGGGCAGAGGCAGATGAGGGAGGAGGTAGGTGGCAGTTTTAATAAGCAAAGGGCACTTCCTGTGAGGCTTGTCTTGGCTGCAGCAAGATGATTAGATCCCTGCACCTGCCCGCCAGACCTTCGAAGTTTACATAGAGGCCTTAACTGGGTTCAGTCAGTATACCATGCAGGTGTTCTCAACATGACATCACCATCTCGAGGCTGTGTCCTTGGAGGAGCTTCTGGGAGCAGGAAAGGCAAGCAGAAGCCACATTCCAAGGACAGAGGAGGGGGCGAGGAGCCTCCTATTGGTGAGGTCCCGCTCACAGGTCAGCTGGCGGTCCCGTCTTTTCCATGAACTTCCCCAACACCGATCAATAAATAATTATTAATTACTGCATATCGTTATTTGCAAGGCACTGTGCTTGATACCTGTGAAGGTTTAAAGATGAATAAGATGAGATTCCTGCTCACAAGGACTTTATACAGGGATATGCCTGTTTTCAAGTTCGTTAAGCTGTGAGCTTTGGGAGGAAGTGGTGGGATATGAAGCCTGAAAGGTAGGACAGGCTGAGTTATGGCCCAGATTTTATTCTGTGGGCCTCATGGAGCCGCTGAAGGATTTTGTGCCAGGGGAGACAGCGGTTCGGAAGATTAATCTGGCCGCTACTGTGTACGGTGGGGACCGTGCTAGTATTCCGGAAGATGGACCCTGGGTACTCCCCCGCTCCTTTGTGAGAGAATCTGTCTTTGTTCACTCTACTAGATGGAGGCCTGGCTCCATGTTTGAAATTTTGCGGGGGGACGTCTTAGAGGAGGCCAAAGCAGTCATCCCGTCTTCCTCCTCATCTAGCTTTTGCTCAGAGATGTCGCCACGTTGCCATTAAGATCTCTATTTGTAGATGAGGAACCCGAGATCTGGAGAAGTTAACAGGTTGTGGGTGGTGAGGTTCGAATCCAGGTGAGCTCGGCACCAAATCTGAGCTGCGGAGCCCATCCTGTTTCAGCAAGGAGAAGGAAGGCAACCAGTATGGCCCTGGGAGGGGTTGGCAGGAGGAGGGAATGGTGACCACACCGTGGGCACCAGATTCAGCTTCCGGTTCGATCCGGAACTTGTCCAGGAAGTGTTGTTTAGAAATATTTGAAGACTGTTCTGCAGCTGGTGGGGACATATTTGCTCTTGGCTCAGGGGTATTTCTGTACTTAGACTGGGTAGCAGTTTTGGCTTGACGCTAATGGAATTCATTGGCTATCAGGATAACTTACCGATGGAAGCAAACTCATGAATGCTCCAGTGCCGGAGTTGGTTATGTGTTGGGTCTCCACCTGATTTGAACATAAAGAGCTGAATTGAATGGCTCTGTAATAATGATAATAATAGCAGATCGTCATCATCATCGTCATAGTAATACCTTTGTTGAGAGCTTACTGGCTGAGGGGACAACTCAAAGAAGATCTTCAAAGGAAAAGTGGCAGCAGGAAGGAGACTGTCCAGGCACAGCCTCAGGCACAGCCTGTGGATGTAGACCGAGGGAGGGAAGTATTTATTCTCAGCCAGGGGGAAAGATAGACAGTGCCCTTCAAAGTCAGCCGTTTTCAGAGCAAATCATTTCCAGGCAACTGTTTTTGGGGAAGGCGTTGATTTTCATCACAGTCTGCCAGTAATGGATTTGAAATCAGATGGCAGCAAACAGTTGTGTCATTTTATGCAGATAGGTTTTCTTAGAAGGTTCCAGTAGGCTGGTCCTTCTGAAAATCCCTGTTAACTTGCCTTTTCAGAGCTAAGCACCGAAAGCACGGCCCTCTCTTCTTTCCTCCCGCCCCTTTCCCTTTGTCTTTGCTGTATCCACAGTGTGTCAAAACACACCCATTGTTGGTCTGCTGAGTGAAGAGGACTTGAGTGGTAACAGCCATTCAGGGAGGGGCGCCTGGGTGGCTCTGTCAGGTTGAGCATGTGACTCTTTATGTTGGCTTGGGTCATGATTCCAGAGTCCTGGGATTCTGACCTTCGAGTCCGGGCTCTGCGCTGGTGACACAGAGCCTGCTTGGGATTCTCTCTCTCTCTCTCTCTCTCTCTCTCTCTCTCTATCTCTCTCTCTCTCTCTCTCTCTCTCCCCTCTCTCTGCCCCGCCCCTCCCGTCCCCTCCCCTCCCCCTCAAAAAAAAAAACTTAAAAAAAAAAAAAAAGAAAAAACAATTTAGGGAATTCAGGTCCTGTCTGACTCCCTGCGCTGCTCCTTCTCCCCCAGCTAGTGTGTGTGTCTCATTTACCCACTGTGTTGTTCACACTTTTCTCACGTGCACTGTCTTATTAAATGTCTTTCCTACATTCCTGGCGTCCCTTGAGGACTACGCGATGCCTTTTTCGGGCTGGCCTAAAATGGGTGGCTTCACGGCCACCAACGTATCCATGGAAAGAGAGGCAGTCTGAAGCGAACTCTTAAGTCCCGAAAGGAGACGCTGTGCCTTTCCAAGTGTTTCTCCTGTTCTGCAAAGGCAGTGCTCAGAGGACATGCTGATTAAGGGAAAATTAGGGTCGCTTGTTTTCCTGTTTTCCATATGGAAAGAAGGTTTGAACATGCAGTACGAGCCAGAGTCCATATGCTTTGAAATCTGTCCATGATTCTCGCTTTGCTGAATTGCAGAATCGGATGCCATCTAGGTACTGGCGTCCGGGCCCAAACACGACCAGTAGTCACAGCGTGTTTCTGCCCTTTTAGGTCCTTATCACCTTCTATGAATTCTTCTGGAAAATACTCAAAAAAGGTGATGGATTTAAAACTGTTCTTAGATTTTCATAATTCAGATGTATCTGGGAAATAATTTATCTGCATACAGCCTTTTTTTTTTTTACAAGAAAGAATATTATCTTTGTATTTGCAACAGATTTCATGATTATTATAGTTGTTTTTTTTTTTTAAGACTACACGTCTCACACATGATTGTTTAAATTGCTTGGGAAACATTCCTAGAAGCGACGTGGCTGGGTCAAAGGATGCCACTTAAAATTTTTGATACCTATAGCCAAGCTGCTGTCTGGAAATTTTATACCTTTTTATACCATAACCCATGTGAGCTATAAAGAGTTATTCTAGATGTTTTACGTGTTTCCTCACCTACTCCTTGCAAAGGAGAGAACAGATAAGGTCAGCTACCTGTCCGTCACGCAGCTACTGAATGATTGAGCTAGGATTTGGAACCCAGCATCTCAACCAGACTCCACATTGCACACTGTTGCCTTTTGTGCTCTGTTACTTCCACAGCAGCCGGTGTGAGAAAATTAACAACGTGATGCTGTGATGAGCCCCTTCCTTCGATGAATCCCTAGGCATGGATATAATCTCTTGAACCCTCATTCTTGATGCATTAGAAAGGATAGGTGCAGAATGATTTCCCTGAACCAAAACCTTTGGTCTGTACATTCTTTTTATTTTTTAAGTTTACTTATTTATTTTGAGAGAAAGCAAGCATGGTAGGGACGAGAGAGAGAGAGAGAGAGAGAGAGAGAGAAAGAGAGAGAGAGAGAGAGAGAGAGAGAGGAGAGAGGGAATCCCAAGTAGGCTCCGCACTGCCAGCGCAGAGCCCGGTGCGGGGCTCGAACTTGCCAACTCTGGGGTCATGACCTGAGCCAAAACCAAGAGTTGGACGCTTAACCGACTGAGCCACCCAAGTGCCTAATGGTCTGTACGTTCCTAAGGAAACTGTATAGTTCAGTGGCCACTTTCCTCAGTTCTCCCCTGCCTCATTCTGCAGGCTAAAAAAGGCTGGAGGCGGGATTAAACCTCCTACCCTTGTAACCTCATTGTCCCCTTGCCTCCTGCCATCATGAGGTTGCCAACATCACCAGAGGGACAGGGTCGGATGGAGGCGAAGGTTTTACAAAGTTCGGTCTAGGGACTCCAGGTTTAAAACCCATGTTTATCTTTGCTGGTGGACCTGGTGGGATAGATCACACCCCCTCCCCCAAAAGTGTTGTCATCATTGCAGCCCTTGGGTCATACAGGGTCAGAAGACTTCCTCATTTAGAAAAAGCCCCAGACAGCTCTCTTATCTTGTTCCATCCTTGCTTGTGGGTGATTTGTATTCTTCATTGCACCTCCCTCAGAGCAAAGAGCAAATGAAACAGAAAGTGTTGGGAAATGCGACAACTGTGGCTGTGTGCTTCCTTTCTGATCTGCAGCCCCCCGGGTGGCTTTAACGCTCACGTTCCCGAAATGTTCCTGACTTGTGGAAGCAGCTGTCAGAACCAGCGCGGTATCCGAGTGAAGCTTGGACACCAGCTTTCTAGCATTTATGTCTGAGGGCCCAAAGGGCACGCATAGATGAGCACTGTCCACTCAAGGTTGAAGCCTACTTGTGGACACTCGGTTCTCATGATAGTGGAGCTGTGACTGGGAATCAGCTCGGGCCAGGGCGAAGCCATAGCTTCTTCTTCCTCAAATGGTAATGATTAGAGTGCCTACCTCATAGGGTTACTGTGAGAGTTAATGAGATCATGTGTATAAAGCATAGACTTTAATAGCAGGTGCATCACAGATGCTCTATGGATATCCCTACCACCATCGTGATCTGAAAAATCAGAAGAGCGGTTTTTTTTGGAGGCCAAAAAAATGCCTCCAAAAGTGCATATATTTATACACAATTCAAGTCAGTAAATGTAAACACTGATATAAGTGCTTTGGCCCTTATGGGAGGAAGGTCTCTGGGAGGTCTTCACCTTGACCGTTGTTAGCCTTAGTGTGTTTGCTTTCTTCACATGTGCCCACGGATCTGTGAACTGAATTTCTGCCCACATTCCACAGACCCCGAGCAACCCAGCGTGTATTGTACTTCTCACATTTGCAATGATAATCTGTGCTTTCATTCAAAGTGGTTTTAAGTGATTTTTAAAAATGGCGCAGGTAAACTTTCCAGACACTTCTTTGAGTCAGTTTGCATTTGTGCCACTGTAGGTATTTAGTCCTTGTGTTTCCCAAGATGGTGGCCACAGAGCAGTAGGGCTTCTGTGAAATGGGAGAATGGTTCCTGTACCCACTCATACTCCACTCAAAACAAAACAAATAAATAAATAAACAAAAACAAAATAAATAAACTTGCTCTAACTTGGTACTCATAAAATTATTTTTGGTAATAAATTTAATTTTGGAAATGAAATGTTTAAAATGCTATAGGGGAAGGAACAATGTCATTACTATTGTCATTGTAAAGGAACCCTAGGGAAGATGTTTGAAAGAAATTTAAAAAAAAAAATTTTTTTTAACGTTTTATTTATTTTTGAGACAGAGAGACACAGAGCATGAACGGGGGAGGGGCAGAGAGAGAGGAAGACACAGAATCGGAAGCAGGCTCCAGGCTCTGAGCCATCAGCCCAGAGCCCGACGCGGGGCTCGAGCTCACGGACCGCGAGATCGTGACCTGAGCTGAAGTCGGATGCTTAACCGACTGGGCCACCCAGGCGCCCGAAAGAAATTTTTAAAAAATGTTTATTTATTTATTTTGAGAGAGAGAGAGAGCAAGTGTGGGACAGGTAGAGAAAGGGGAGACAGAGAATCTGAAGCCCCACACTGTCAGCACAGAGCCTGACACGGGGCCTGAACTCTGGAACCGTGAGATCATGATCTGAGCTGACGTCAGATGCTGAACCAACTGAGCCACCCAGGCACCCCTGAGAGAAATTTGAATCTCTATTTAAGGATTTTCTTATTTTATAAATAAATATTTTATACATTAGATCGGAAAAGGAGAAACATATCCATATTTTTAGGTAGATGTAGCGTAAAGGCAATAATAATTTTTCAGTGGTTACTTAAGATTTCAAATGTTATAAAAATATCCTACTTTCATGCAAAGGAAGTTTGCATTAAACTTTTCGATTTCAGGACAAAAATATGCTATTATTCACTAATTTAAGTAGAGTGTGTGCCAGATTAATTTATAACGTAAGTACAGTTTAAGGAAGAAGATGCTGATTTCCTTGTGTAACGTGGGAACACTAATATATTCCAAGGATAGAAATAACTTGAAATTAATTACAGAGCCCGCATCCCTTATTTGCAATCCCAAAAAACCCTGAAAACTGAAAGTTTTTGTCATGACTCATTTGGCAGCATGGTCTGCCCTGAATTGGCACAGAGCTATTCGTAGCTTTCACTAATCCCAATCAGTGTGAATGTTCACGTTTTACTGCAGAATATGACTGTGTGGATTAAGGGGTTCTCTAGATACTGCTGGGGGTGTTCTTGTTCTATATGGTATATGCACCATATTTCTGATATCCCCATACCGCTGAGTTCTGAAACCTGTCTGGTCTAAGGATTTTGAATAAAAGAGCAGCTATCTCCTATAACCGGAACAGCCCCACATCCTGGTTTTCCTAGGGGCAGTTCCTCTTTACATCTGGTTAGAGGCAAGGTATGACTATTTATAAGGCCCCATTCACACTTCGAAGCGTTCCATTTGGGGGGCACCTGGGTAGCTCAGTTGGTTAAGCGTCCCACTCCTGGTTTCAGCTCAGGTCATGATCTCATGGTTTGTGAGTTCAAGCCCCGCGTCAGGCTCTGCACGATGGGTGTGGCGCCTGCTTGGGACTTCTCCCTCTCTCTCTGCCCCGCCCTTGCTAGCGCCTTCTCTCAAAATAAATAGAACTTAAAAAAAAAAAAAGAGAATTGTTCCATTTTGGACAATCCATGATTTGGTCGCCATCCTGACTGTCTGTGAGTTCTTGGTAATGAGCAGTTTGGTGCTGATGGCCGTCAGTAAGTTTCCAGTGAGTTCTCCTATATATGGCTTTAAAATAAACAAGGTTCTAGGTTATATCTAGACCACCCTAAGGTGACTTGAAACGTTGTTGATAAGAAATCAAAAAGGTATTTTATTTTAAAGGTATTTATTTATTTTATTATTTTTTTTAATTTCTTTTTAAAAAAAAATTTTTTTTTTCAACATTTATTTATTTTTGGGACAGAGAGAGACAGAGCATGAACGGGGGAGGGGCAGAGAGAGAGGGAGACACAGAATCGGAAACAGGCTCCAGGCTCTGAGCCATCAGCCCAGAGCCTGACACGGGGCTCGAACTCACGGAGTGCGAGATCGTGACCTGGCTGAAGTCGGACGCCCAACCGACTGCGCCACCCAGGCGCCCCAAAGGTATTTATTTTAAAAAGGTCTATCTTACAGCTTTCTTAGATGCGATTCCCCACAGCCTTTATATGCATCTTTTTATGATGGCAAATCATTGTTTCCTGATCGTAATTGCTTGTGTACAGCCTTCTTTTACTAGTTCGCGAGTGCCTCTCTTGTTCCCCCCTTTCATCATCGCTGATGCCCAGCATCTGCAGTATATTCGTGGTTTCTTTATCGAGCCTCGGCCTTTGCCATACCCTAGGACCTGGGTACAGAGTGGTGAGTGGGCAGATAGGGTCTCGGGCCTCGTGGAGATTCTCGTCAAGTCGGGCAGACAGATGCGGCGGCCTGGCCTGACCTTCAGAGACTAAGGGAGGCTTGTTGAGGAAGTGGTCTCGGAGCTAAGACAGTGTGAGGTTACTCAGTGAAAGGGGACGGTCTTGCTCTTGAGACCGGGAAGGAGGCCTGGGGGACAGACCCACCACTGGAGGTGCTGGGAGTAAGGACAGTGGAGGGAGATGACACCAGAGCCGGGCCTGTGGAACAAGGGGCTCTGAACGGACCGTATCTGTGCTTTTACGGGGGTGTTCTGGCTGCAGAGTAGCTACCAGATTGGGGTTGGAGGGCGGGGCCGAGCTCACAGAGCTGCTTGGTCCTGACTGTGCTGAAGGAAGGAATTGTTCCCGACCCACTGGTCGTGGCACTTTCTATCCCCACAGTGTTCAAGTTACTCTCCTGGAGAATAGTAAATATGCGCTCTGCTCGGTACTCTGGGGCCAAAGTAGTTAGTGAAATGTTCCGCCAAGTTCGAGCAAGTAGGACTGAAGGTTATTCAGGCTTCCGAATTCTGCAAGATGAGGAAAAATTGCAAATGAGAAACAGGAAGCAAAACCCTTACTCATGGTGGGTGTTTCTCGAGCCAAGTGCCTGACAGACTGAGGGAGGGGGGAGGCGTCCTCGCAGAAGGGATGAAGCCCGGCTGGGAATGCCAGCTTTGGGGGCCACCGGGTGACAACCAAGAGCTGGCCTGAAGTGTCCTCCAGAGAACGTGGTGGTGTGGGGCCTCTGAATGCCGCGTATCTGAAAAAAGGCAGGGGGTGCTTCTGACTGCTTTCCTTGGCCGCTAACTTCACCCAACGGGTGAGGCAGTGTCTCTGGGAAACCACCCTCGTGTTTCCAAGTTGAGAGAACTGATAACTGCTGTTAAATATTAGCACAAAGATTAGGAGGCATATGTTTCGTGCTGAACGCTGAGAGCCTTCTCTCACATGTGCACACTGGCCCTTGGTCGCTTCTGGTTTTCCAGACAACCTGCAATTTAAATGAGTTATGGACCATCATCCCTCGTCTTCCCCAGGAAATGAAGCTTCCAGGCTTCTTGTTAAGATCATTGTTGCCTCATCGCATAACGTGACTGATGCGTGTAGTTAAATCCTGTCGTGGTGCCTGGATTGAAAAAACAAAAAACAAAAAACCACAAAAAACAAAACTGCAAGCAGTTTCATTGAAGCACCAGAGAGGGAATTTTCTAGAATTTGTTGTATTTGCAGAAAAATGTCGTGTTTGCTGCTGTTTCCCCCTCTGGACTGTAAATCACTCATGTACTTTGCTCTGGTCTTTCTGGCCGAGGCTTTTTCCTTGCAACTCATTTCAGACTTGTACTAACGTTGCAAGAACACTACAGAGAACTGCTTTTCTGAACCTTTGGAGAGTAACTTGCCAGCAGGACGTCCCGTCACTCCCGAATGCTTGAGTGTATCTTCCTGCAAACAAGGGTCCTCTCCAACATGACCGCAGCGCCCCTGTTTGAATCAGGCCGTTACCCTTAGCACCACCTGATCCACAGACCCCATCCGGGTTGGCCAGTGATCTTAACAGCGACCCCATGGCACAGGGATCCGATTCAGGCTCAGGGGTCATGTCTCCTTAATCTTCCCGTAACGTCTCTGATCTTGACATTTTTGACAGTTACGAGCCTGTTATCGTATAGGTAACCCATCAGGTGGGGCTTGGTGACAGTTCACTCGCGGTCAGATTTAGGCTACAGAGTTTATGCAGGAATATCACAGACGTGGGGCTCTTTCCTCATTGTGTCCTCTCCAGTGGTGAGTGACTGTGATGTGTTCCTTTCTTCGTGATGTTCATTCAACCATTTGACCGAGGAGGTATTTGTCAGGCTTCTCTTTGGTTATTCTTTTTTCCCTTTGTGGTAAATATTTTGTGGGATGTCCTTCGAGACCGTGTAAGGGTCCCATTTCTCACCAGCCTTTTAACTCACTGGTTTTAGCATCCACTGATGTTTCCTGGCAGCAGAATTACTTCTCTGATAGCTGCCGCATGGTGATTTTTAGTTCCATACTCTTTCCACACTTACTACCTGCCCTGCTGCTTTGTAGAAAAGCTCCCTCCTCTCTATTTTTCATTGATTCCTATTTTATCCAATGGACTGTAACACGCTTTTGTCACTGTTTTGACATTCAGATTGTCTCCGACTGGCCGGTGGGAGCCTTCGTGTGGATTGTCCTGTTCTCTTGATGTTCTCGGTGTTCTTTGGACACGTCCTTACTTTCTGACCCCCCAACATAGTTCCATCTCGTCTTCTGCTTTCCCTGCCCTAGACCTGCAATCAGCCATGTTTCCGAGAAGCCCTGATTCCTTTTAGTGGAGAGTGGTATTTAGAAACCATGATTTGGGTGCTATGTGTGCTTATCACCAGTGGTGTATTGCTGCCCCCAGACCCTCGTAGTGGGCAGGGTTAGGGAATAGTGTACCACGTGTACGTACACATATTTGTACGTACGTGTATATATGTACACATATTTTTACATCTATATTTATTTCTGTGTTTATCGACATATATGAACTCAGTCCTTATTCTATCCCAACACCCAAGATTATTCTAGATTTCTTTCTCTGTTTGAACTTCCTTCTCCAAAAGTGAGAAACCTGGCTTCCATTTCCCCTAATGTATTAATTAATTTACTCAATTGCCTGAGTGTATCTAATCTCACATCCCTTCGGCCGCCCCACTGCAATGAAGTTGCCCTCCCCATCTCATTCCTCAGGCTTCTGTGCTCCCAGACAAGACTGCTGTCCCTGGACAGGAGCCCACTCACCCCACTTGGGCCCTGACACCCCACTCTGGGCTGCTCTCCCCCACTGTCCCCGTGTCTATCCTCATTTCCCCACCTGGGCTTCAAGATCCCCCATACGATGTGCCAGCACCTCCTTCCACCCAAGGGGACACCCTCTTAATGCCAGTAGTCCTCACTAGCATGCCTCTGTTCCTCTCTCCTAATGTCTTCAGATCATTAGGACCATAACAAAGTACCACAGGCTGGGTGGCTTATACAACAGAAACGTATTGTCTCCCGGTTCTGGAGGCTGGAAGTCTGAAATCAGGGTGTTGGCAGAGTTGGTTCCTTCCAGGGGCTCTAAGAGAGAATCTGCTCCATGCTGCTTTCCTCGCTTTGGTGGTGGCTGGGAGTCCTTGGCGTTCTTTGGCTTGTAGACCCACCGCATCACCCCCATCCCTGTCTCTGTCTTCATCTGGCCTCCTCCTCTGTGTGTGTCTGTGTCCAGATTTCCCTCTTCTTGTAAGGACACCAGTCCTCTTGGATTTAGGGCCCATCCTAATCTAGTATCACCTTGTTTTAACTTGATTATATCTGTCAAGACCCTATTTCCAAATAAGGTTACATTCACAGGTTCTGGGTGGATGTGAATTTTGGGGGAAACCCCATTCAACACAGTACATCTGCTTTGCTCCATTCCGCCTAATGGACTTTTGGACTCAATCGTTCATGGAGTGGGGGAGGAGGGGGGGAGGATAGAAGGAACCTCTGTAGCTTTGCGAAGTTCATTATTGCCATATTCTACTTCTTCTCAAATCTAAAACTAGAGCACTCTGCCGACATTAAGGCTTTTCAGGACTTGGAATGAACACAGGATGGCACTCATTGGCATGTGACTTTACGAGGCCTCATGGGGACTGTGCCCCTCAAGACACCCTATGCTGTAACGTATTACAGCTTTTTACTCACTGTTGGGCACCCGTCCTCACCTGGTCTGGTGCCCCTGGGGCGGGGGGCTCCCCTGACCCCTAGCCACCCAGTTCCAGGCCAGACAGTTGCGTCTTGGTGTGCATTGTCGGTCCCGTACTAGGCGGTGCTGGCCTCTGAGAGAGTCGGCTGGAGTCCTTGTGGAGGGTGAGGTCTGGCTGTCATCAAGAGAGCCCTGTGTCAGCGCCCGGGCTCAGCAGCCATGGGGACGCTGCCCACGGACCGGCACATCCGGGAAGCGTATTGCCCTGATAATCGAAAAATGACCTCTGCTCCCTGCTTTTTTTTTCACTTTTTAGCTTGTATTATATTCTGAACTATGTTAACATATATACACTTACATAGACTATGTAAAAATCTATGGGACATATAATTACATACAGTAACTCTATATGAACGTATATCTTCTGATCATCATCCCATACAAAGGAAATACCCTTCCAGAGTCACACTGTTTCGTTATTTGAGTCCACCACATGTTATTTAACCATCTCCCTACTGCCTGGTATTTGGACCAATGCAAAGTTTTTGCTTTGTAGATAATGCTCCATCGAATAGTCCTTGACCGAATATTTGTGTCTGCGGAAACTATTAATTATTAAACACCCACTGTTGATCAGATAGTAGGCCAGGCACTTTACACATCATCTTAGTCCTACCACAAACCCTAAGGAAGTTAGCCCCATTTTACAGATGAGAAAACTGAGGCCTAGGGACGTGGGGCTCTGCTACCCTTTGCGTTTGGTTCCTAACGCTTTGCCCTGGGGAGAGGCTGTGTTGCCGAGTGAAATACTCCTAGACCTGAGTGGCCCCTACAGTTGTGGGGAAAGTGGCGGAGACTAAGAGATTTATGAGTTTTTAGGGGAATGGCGGGTGGATTTCTCCCTCAGGGTCACAACTCCCCAGTCCTAGCCTCATCTAGGGCATGGTGATAAGGATGTAGCCCTAGCAACAGGCTCACCCCTTGCCCACCTTGGTGGACAAAGGAGCCTCCAAGGCCTTCCCTGATCTCCACTCTGCCCAAGGGTGGCCGTGCTGTCCCTGAGTCATTGTGCCTGTCAGTCCTGCATCGTGGCACCGTCCTACTCGCTGACAAATAAAGACAGTGCTAGGCCCCGTGGAGATCATAATCACTTATTAGGAAGTTCTAGGTCAAATTAGTTAGCCAAGAGTCAGACAAGATCAGTTATTGTTAACATCCAACTATTCCTTAAAGCCGCCCTATCAGTATGAACAGAAAGACTGCTGTGGTAATAGTTGAACCTGTAATGGTCAGGGAAAGCTGTTGGGGAAGGGTAGATTTAAAACTGGCCCTCAATTCCAAGAGAGAAGGGAGTTGGTGCGGAGGGGTGTAGGACAAACAGGGTGCGGGGAGATGTACGCGGGGTTGGCGTGGCGTTTGCAGACGTGAGGTCTGGCCCTCCCCAGAGCTCCTAATGCTAAAAATAAGGGAGAAGCAAAACGCCCTCACGGCCCACGATTGCTCTTCATACACACTGAGGGGGTGGAAACTGACAAATACCCCAAATGTCGACCGCCATAGTGGTTTCGGTACCTTACAAAAATCTTAACGCGGAACGTCCATCGCGGCGTTGGAGCACAGCTTGTCCAAGAGGGGCTTTTTTGCGCTCCTGAAATAGTTCCTGGGGCTGAGCAGTCATAGGCTGGGCAGGGTGCGCTTTCTTCCTCCCCTTCTTTCTGAGGACCGCCCCAGGACCCAGGTGGCCTGTGCTCTGGGCCAGGTGACCCTGCCGTGTGGCAGAAGCAGAAACAAGTGGAGAATACACCCGGGGACGGACAGACAGACAGCAAACCCTCTGGTTCTCCTCTGTTGCTTTCTTAAAGAGGAATTGGAGGGGTGGAAGGCGGCAAGACAGTTTTATTTTGGAGTGGGGAAATACTGTTGTCCTAGTACACATTACAGAAATAAAGGTCTGGCCGGACAGGATGCGCAGTTGGTCTCGCTGGTTTCCACCAGCCAGGAAGGTACTACGAGGGGCAGGAAGTGTGAATCGATGGGGGTGGTGCTGGGCACTGGAGGCGGAGAGCTGCAGTCTACGCATCCGGCCCAACTAGGGCAGCTGGAGCAGCCGGCTCTCTCAGCCCTGGCTGGGAGCCCCTTCAGCGCAGGCTCCCCGTGCAGACTGGGAGGCGCTGGGCCCTCCATGCCTCTTTATGTGGACCCCAGTTGGGCCTCATGGTCCAAAGGCCACGTAAGGGCCGAAGACTCCTTCTGTTTAAATCTGAACTCAACCACCCAGTAGCTCTGGGACCTTGGGCAAGTTACTTATTAACCTTCTGTGTCTCAGTTTCTTCATCTGTAAAATGGGGATTTTAGTAGCACCTACCTTACAGGATCGTGGTGAATCGAGAGAACTAACACTCCTAACAAGCTGGGAACTTGCCTGACGGTGTTAAGCACATAATACTCATCAGCTATTGTTCGTGGCCTCGGAGTGTAGCATGGGATCCTGTGTGCTCGGTACCTGCCAGCTGCTGGTGTTTTCAAGGGCTTAGCAAGTCCAAACAGGGATAAGAATTACACAGAAGCTCCCTTCACTTAACCAACGGGTTGCCTCCCCAAAGGTGATTAAGCTTATAGAGTGTGAGTCAGGCTTCTCTCAAAAAAAAAAAAAAACAAAAACAAAAAAAACCCAACAAAACAAAAAACAAAACCACACACACAAAAAACAAAAAACAAAACAAAACCAAACAAGAAAATAAAACCAAACAAAAAAAAAAAACCCCAGGCTTTCCTCAAAATAGAACAGTTTCAACGTCAGGTGGCTAACTTGCCTCTTCAAAAACCCCACCAGGGTGTCCTAGGCAGACACTTTGTTTTTACCAGCCACCTGACTACTCACTGTGATTTGGAAAACTGGAAGTGGCCTTGAAACTATGTGTCTTTGTTTGGGGACAAATGGTTCCTCATTCACACTGGCCACATTTCAGGTGTTCAGTAGCCACACGTGGCTGATGGCTCCCTTGTCGGACTGCGTAGATACAGAACGTGTCCAGAATGGCTGGATAGGCCTGGCAGATGCCTGCTGGGATGTCAAGGGCAAGGCTACACAGGTCTACGTGTTAAGATATGTGGCGACGTTAACACAAGGTTCCAGCTTGACAGGAGCAGAGGATATATATTGGAGGCAGGATTTGGTAAAGATAGGCTTTGTAGAAGGAATGGCATTTGAACTAGCTGTGTAGGGGTGGATGGCTATTTTCAGGCTAGGTCTTTCTCCTGAGCTCTAATCTCATAGATCGAATTGCCCACCCAACACTTTTTTTCCCCCGATATCCCAAAGATATCCCAAAGCCAGTAGACCCAAAACCAACCTCAATATTTCTCCCCTTAAACCTTCCGTATTCCCCTTGCGGAGAGCGGCATTACCACCTGCCCGGTGTAAAGAAGGGAAAAAGGAGGTCACGGAAGTCCAGATAAGTTTGAAGAGGGAGGGGAGTCAGAAATTCAGAAAGAGCCTGGTGGCTTCTATTTTCCTCCCTGAGGTTAGAGGCAAGACCCTTTGCCGGAATTGATGGGTGTGGAAATGAATTCGCTAGCGTGACGATGGAAAGATCTCCGATTGCTCCTGTGGGGAACAACCACAGGAGCTGATGAGGGAGAAGCAAAAAAGATGTGCAGAAATCCGCATGCTCAGGTGAGGTGATGAGCCCATCAGCGTGTCGTGGGTGGTCAGGACTGGGCATCATTCAGCCCAAGCATGGGGTTTGTGGCGCCTGAGCAAACAGGAGGGAGGAAGTGAGACCCATCTGCAGTGGAGAAGGGCTGGGGCAGCTGGGTTGGGCAGAGAAGGGGGCCGGAGAAGGTGCTCTGGGGAGAGGGGCCCGGGGAGCAGGGCTCCTTGGGCAGAGATGGACGGCAGGGTTCTGGGCCCCCTCTCCGAAAAGCACACGTTCGCATACGTGGAGCATGGTCCGTGTTTCTCAAGGCTTGCTCTCTCTGGATGGAGGACTCCTGATTGCTTTGGGCTGCATTGAGAACCGTTTCCTAGAATGACCGTTGGCTCACCTGCAGGACGGAAAACCAGTCGTATATTTTGGTGTCTTTCGAGCACCCAGGTGGAGGCCAGAAGTCAGTTTCGGTTGAAGTGGTGCAGTGCAAGTTACTATCAGAGGCTCAGTCACACCGTTTCAGGTCCCAGACCAGCTTGTGGTCAAAGACAGGGAAGTTTTTGTCAAGTAGCTATGGTAATATCTTCTCTAAAGGATACAGAAAACACGTCCAAGAAGAAAATTGTGGGTTGGATGGCAGATATGCAAAACTATAATTTGGATGATTCTCAGTATGGGAAACTTGTTCAGTGGTATTTAAAGGCATTTTAGAATTTTAATTTCATGTGCATTCATATTCCATTCATGATGAAAGCTACTCGTCATTGGCGCCCTCATTTTCCTATGACTCATTTGGAGATGTTTATTAAACATATGGAATCCGGAAGGCCATTGAGCTTATGGGTACTGAATGACAGTGATACCTACACTTAGCTGCGTATCCAAATTGCCCTAGGATAATAAGAAGAACTTGGAAATGCCATTGCAGTGAGTCTAAGATGGGGCCAAGGAGTCTTTTTGTTTGTTTGTTTTTTTGCTTTTTTAATTCCCTAGGTAATAATGTGCACAGGCAGTTTGGGGATCTGGTATAGGAGAATGGAATAGTATAGAAAAATATAACTATGGTTTATGATATCTCAAGGGGAGCCTTTCCCAGTAATCCTGCCCCATCGTTCAAGGTTGAGTTCCTGAAAAATCCACAGGGTAGGAGAATTCATGGTTGAATTGCTTAAAAACCTTGAGAAAAACTGGGCTAGAAACTAAAATTATTAAATGAATCTATGACACGCATCTTTCGAAAGTTCAATAAAAGGAAACAGCCAAGTGCACGAAATAAGGATTACATCAGTGACAAATTACATACACGAAATAAGGATTACATCAGTGACACACTTGCTTTGATTGCCATTGTGTATTAACTCTCCTGAAGTTTATTGATTCTTTTAATGTTTATTTATTACTTTTGAGAGAGCGAGACAGCAAGCAGGGGAGGGGCAGAGAGATCGGGAGAGAGAGAGAACCTGTTACCTGTTACCTCACTCTGATTATTTATATCCATTATAATAATCACTCACGTGGTTGTTTTCATACCGGGTACTTGCTGTTAAATTTCTCTGTCTTCCGGGAGTCCTTCTGGTTCTAAGGTTGGCTATATCCTTCTCTTCTGCTTCCTGCTTTCCGCATGACCTTCCCCTTCTCCCCTCGCCGCACCCCCCCCCACCCCGCCACATGCTCACACACATCTGTGTGCACACCTGGGGAGTGGTTCTGCCCAGTGCAATGCTTTTTATACTTTTTTTTTTAATGTTTATTTTTGAGAGAGAGAGAGAGAGAGAGAGAGAGCACAAGTGGGGGAGGTGCAGAGAAGGGGGTGGGCAACAGCGGATCTGAAGCGGGCTGGCACTGACAGCAGAGAGCCCGATGTGGGGCTTGAACTCATGAACCGTGAGATCATGACCTGAGCTGAAGTCGGACGCTCCACAGACTGGAGCCACCCGGGTGCCTCTGCTTTTTATACTGTTTTTGACCATGGTACCAGTATAATATAATTGAAAATTGAAACAAAAATTTCAAGAAAACAAGCTTACTCTTATTTGGGGGACTCTCAGAGTTTGTGTTCTGTGTTCACCTACATTAAAATTGCTGATCTTAATCCAGTAAGTTGATTTCCCGACCCAGTGGTTGAAAAACACTGGTCTAGAGGCTTTTGACATCTTTGGATTTGAATCCCAGCTTTACCACTTAATAGCTCTGCAGCTTGGTGACCAGCTTCATTTCCTCATCTGGAAAACGGGAGCTAAGATACTATCCCTCCTATAGTTTGTTTGCAGATTCAATGAAATCATGCATGAGAAGCCCCTGGCTTAGTGTCTGATTCCTAGGAAGCACTTCAACAGGTGATGGGGATAATGATGGCGATAATTTTCAGTTTTCAACTCCAGCTTTCAGCTCTCTCAACTCACATAATTTTGAACTGGAAATTAACTTTTGCCAAAAAGGTACAAAAGTCAATGTGAGGGGTGTAGACTATCATGCAAGAGGAACTTGCATCTGGGGAAAGAATACCAGATGTGCAGAAAAAGTTACTAGTACAAATTGCTATTATTCTTACACCTGTATTGTCACTTGGCTTTATTTCCCTTGCATTCCCGTAGCCACCATTTCGGACCAGAGAAGCAGCTCGGGCTCCTCTCCTTGCTTCAGTTTGCCCCTGTATGGGTGCTGCTTGGGTCGCGGCTAGTCTCAAGCAGGCGCTCAGCAGTCTTATAGCCTCTAAACAAGCCGGGCAATGGGGGGTTCAAGCCTTGGTCCCTTCTCTAAGGGGCTTGGGTGACTCGGACATGATTTTCTTTTTTCTTTTTTTTTTTAAGTTACTTTTTCAAGTTATGCTTTTGCCCCTCTCTAAAACGGGGATAACAATATTTAACTTATTAGGGCCGGTGTGTGGGTTCGTGATGATTTCTGTAAACCAGCCAGCCCACGCTTCTCACCTGCTCGCGGACTCTCAAGAAGCTCCACCCACGTTGGTGTCTAAGTCAGTTGCTCCGCCCACGGCAGCAAACACATCTTCCCCGGTCCTGACCTTGGCTGTTTCTACCAACTTCACCTTTGCCAGGCTTGCTTGCCACTTTGCCTAGGCGATTTTTCCCCATCCTATAAGTTCTCCCTTTGCCGCACAGCTTTCCCTTACAAACCCATCCAGTAATGATTTATATATTCCTCGTGAAACTGGTTCGCGTAGTTGGCAATTAATCATATACTGCCTTCTGATCTCCATTGCAGTCTTTTATTATTATAATTATAGTATTATTAGGTAGCTTTATGTGATTTATGTCACATACCCCCAGTTAACTTACTAATTCCTTGAGGGTAGTGATCATGCCTCACACGTCTCTGAGTCGTCCATAGCATTTAGCAGAGTTCCCTGCAATAACGCGTGTAATAAATATTTGTTGATACACTGGACGACTGGATACTGCCCACACGAGCTGCCATAGAGCTGTGAGGGAAGGTTAGTGGATGAAAAGAGCTTTGAGCTAGCTTTTGTGAGGGGGTAACCCTCCCGTAGGTTGGTAAGCGGGGTGGGCACATGGTTACGTAGGGAGGGCTGTTGACAGATACATGTGGCAGCTGCAGAAGAAAGGGGATGGAGCATTGCTGCGGTCAGCTTCTGCAACACGGACTCATGCTGAAGCCCTGATGTTAGCTAGCTGCACAGCACCAACCCTCCTGACTTCCCTGCTCCCCAGTTTTGACCTATCTCCTGTGCCCTTGCAACTGGGAGATGAGCTGTGGGGCTGCTGGTGGAAACGCTCTGTTTTTCTCTGAGTGAAGATGCTTTTATTTCCACTTCATTCTTGAAATACTCGCTGTCTATAAACTTTTAAAAATAGCTGTTTCTTTCAGTACTTTTAGAGACACCTTTCCATTGTCTTCTGTCTTCCCTGGTTTCTGTTGAGTAGTAGTAACTGTAAGGCTTCTGGGTCTTGGGGGTTTTGTTCTTTGCTCTTTAAAGGTGATGCCTATTCCGCACCCTCCCCCCACCCCCTCCCCCAGCTGTTTTTAAGATTTTTCGCTATAGTTTTGGTTTTCAGCAAACATGCTATAGTATGCTTAGGTGGGGTTTCATTCGTATTTGTCTGTTTGGGGTTTGTAGCAAGTTATTAAGATAATTGGTCATGGTCTCCAAACATCGCTTTTTGCCTCATTCTTTGTCGTGTCTTCGTGGAACTACAAACTGCCCATGTTTTAGATCTTTTTAGATCTAAAATAGAATCTCCTATGGATTTTATGTTCTTTGTAACATTCTCCACTCTTCTCCCCTAAGTGCTTCATTCTGTTTATTTCCTTCTGACTTCTGTTCTGGTTCACTGATTTTTTTTTTATGATGTCTAATATATTGGTACACCCATCTGTTGAGTTCTTAATTTTAATTATTTGCTCTGTAGTTTTATTTTTTTATTTTTTTGAGTTATTTATTGATTTTGGAAAGGGGGGCAGAGAGAGGGAGAAAGGGAGAGAGGGAGAATCCCAAGCAGGCTCCACACTGTTAGCACAGAATCCAAGTCAGGGCTTGAACCCACAAACCATGAGATCATGACCCGAGCCAAAATCAAGTTAATCAGTGCTTAACTAAATGGGCCACCCAGGTGCCCTTGCCCTTTAGTTTTAGAATTTCTTTTTTAGGTTCTAGGTTTTTGCGAACATTTTCTGTCTTGTTTTTATTTCCTTGAACATGTTAGACATTCTTGTTTTAAAGACTGTGTCTGAAAACTTTTGGTATCTGTGTCTCCATTGTATCTGTGAAAGACCTGTGTCAGAATCCCTGTGGGTCTCTTTTTGTTGTCCATATTTCATTGACTTTTTATTTATCCTTGTGTTCTCAGCTAAATTGATTGAATGCTCACCGTTGCGTATGAAAAACTCCAGAGATAATATAAATCCTAGGATAATGTTGTCTTCCTCAAGATATAATTTACATTTGCTTCTGGGAGTTCCAGATCATTTTAATTTGCACAGGGATTGAGGTGATTCAGAGCTAGGCTTCAGTCTCTGAGGTCAGTCTCTTTCCATTTAGTTTTATCCCAAACAAGCTTTTGTGTGTGTGTGTGTGTGTGTGTGTGTGTATGTGTGTGTGTGGTTTCCAGGACTCCCTTTTCCTAGTTGGGTCCTGATCTTCAGTTTTTATCCCCCTAGTTCTGGGATCAGCAGATGCCCCTAGGCTGGGAAAAGAGTGCCCCAAACGTCAGGCTTACCTTCCTGGGTTTCATTCTTCTCCCAGACCCTGCTGTCCTAATTCTTTACTACCTTGTTAGCTCTCTGATTCTTCTAAACGGATTAAAAAAACACACACACATGTTTTGTACAGGTTTTCTTGTTATTCACCTTGGGAGTTAGGTCTGAATTACCCATTGTGTCATTATCAGAAGTGCACCCCTCCTCCACTCAGCCAAGGATTTTATTATCTTAAATCCAGCAGGGATGTTTAGAAGTCTCTAGAAAAGAACATTAACATGATTTAAGTGGTATTTTAGGAAATTTAATATGTCAGTGGTATGCAAAGCAGACAGGAGTTGGGAAAGGCTCAGTACGTTGAACGGTTAAAAGACCATCATAACTGAGTGCTTTCTAGAGTAAGAAAAAAAGCAGGTGTTAGGGTTTCTGAATCTGGGCATTTCAGAGAGACATGAATGAGATCCTTGGCTCTCCTACTTACTAGCGGGTTGCGTTGAACAGTTCCTTTACCTGTCCTCTCATCTGTGATATGGAATTTTAAAGTCCCTGCCTTCCAGGGTTATAAAAATTACATGAGGAACTCCTAGAAAACTCTGGTTTTAAGACTTGGCATATAGTATGTGCTCAGTAAATAGTAGCCATTTCTGTTACCATTCCAAGATCCAAACTTCAGTGATTCAGGTTAAAATTCAAGATCACTGTTAATGGCCCTAAGCAGGACCATAACAGTGTCATCTTCATGGGGGCTGTTCACTTGCTATGAGTTCAGTCACTGTGTTCCAGGAAATAGCTTGTTTGCGTTTATGCAGCATCACGGTGCCCTAAATACCCGCCATGTACTGAACTGATTTATAGGTTGATTCCGTGGTTTTAAAGATGAGACCAACCCCGTATCTAGAAGGTATAATGATAGGTGGCTTTAGAAAGTGCCTTTTGTCGGGCTTGATGGTAGATGCTCTGTATTTTAGGTTTATGGAACCTCAAGACTTTAGCGTTTCACTTTTAAATTAAAAAAACATTTTTTTAATGTTTATTTTTGAGACACAGAGAGAGAGAGAGAGAGACAGAGCATGAGTGGGGGAGGGGCAGAGAGAGAGGGAGACCCAGAATCCGAAGCAGGCTCCAGGCTCTGAGCTGTCGGCACAGAGCCTGGCGAGGGGCTCAAACTCGCCAGCTGCGAGATCGTGACCTGAGCCGAAGTCGGACGTTCAACCGACTGAGCCACCCAGGCACCCCAGCATTTCACTTCTAAAAACAACCCAGTGTACAAGAATAGATAGAAGCTTACCAAAAAAAGATACATCAGGTGATGAGCCTTCATGTCACAAAAGGATTCCTGGAGTCATGGATGACTTGGCATATTATCTTTTTGAAACCTCTTCATTTTCCTAGATGATCGAAGTGTGGACCGGAGGGTTTGAGTGACTGGTGCAAGGGCACCCGCTAATAATGGCAGAGTCAGGACTGGAACACAAGTGTGTTGATTTCTGGCATACTTGGGTTTTCTTGGCAAAAATAGCCCCTCTGTGTCTTTTCTAACCAGTCCTGTGCCTTCCTCAACTCTGTTAGAGTTTCATACGGGCCATGGGAACTGGTGCCTACGGGAACCTTGCCTTACAGAAGGAAGACCAATCTGTCACTGTGAATTTCCTGGACAGAAGCTGGAAAATACATGCCGAATAAGCATCTTTTCTCCGTATTCAGTCTCTGACCCTCTGTGACTGTCACCCCTGCCTTTTAATCTCTAGACGTATAATTTATTTTTATTTCACACTAAATGATGAGTTTCTGGGGCTAGGCCCGGAAGAGAATTCTACCTTTGCTTCTTTCACAGAAGTCAGGGCGCACACTCAACTTCTGATCGTCATGGGAAATGTGTTTTCTTCCGTGTCATGTGGCAACACCACTGGTAATTCATTACTTTTTTAGTGGGGGAAGTGGGGCCGGGCTATAAAATCAAGTAGAAATAGAGGAAGTATCTTCAGGTAAAAGGATCAGGTTTTTCTTGTTTAACATCAGGGATGTCCTAGCTGTTTAAAACATAACAAAACATAGAAACTGAGATAAGTGAAACCCTTTAAAAAATTTTTTTTTAATGTTTGTTTATTTATTTATTTTTTTTAAGAAGAGTGTGAGAGGGGCAGAGAGAGAGAGGGAGGCACAGGATCCGAAGCAGGCTCCAGGCTCTGAGCTGTCAGCACAGAGCCTGATGTGGGGCTCGAACGCGCAAACTGGGAGATCGTGACCTGAGCTGAAGTCGGATGCTCGACCGACTGAGCCACCCAGGCGCCCCAAGTGAAGCCCTTTGTAACAGAGTTTGTCCTACTCTGATAAGGCAATACTTGCATGTGCTTGCTTTTCCTACAAACCTGCTTATGATTAATGACAGTCCTGATTAAAGATTTAGAAAATGTTTTACATGTGTAATTTCCGTAGCATTTTGGCTCGGTAAGTAATAGCGTGAGGTTTGTTAGAAAGGTGCAGAACGTGAATGGATAAGGGATGAACCAGAAGCTGACACACTAAGACCGGCGGAGGAGATCTGCCTGCCAGAATGACCAGACTGTGCAGGAAGTCACAGAAGAGCAGGTGGCTGATAATTAAAAGTAAAAGGCAATCTAGAGCCTTGCTCCTTCGAGTCTGGTTCCAGGACCCATTAGAAAAATGGAATCACGGGTGCCTGGGTGGCTCAGTCAGTTAAGTGTCCGACTCTTGATCATGGCTCAGGTCACGATCTCACGGTTCATGAGTTTAGGTGCTGCGTCGGGCTCTGTGTGCTGACAGCACGGAGCCTGCTCGGGATTCTCTGTCTCCCTCTCTGTCTGCCCCTCCCCTGCTCATTCTCTCTCTCTCTCTCTCTCTCTCTCAGCATAAATAAATAAACTTAAAAAAAGAAACATAGACTCACAGGGCTTCATCTTCCAAATGAAGATTTGTGTGCACATTAAGGCTGGTGAGCGCTGGTCTGGATTCTGTAATCTACTCTTACCTTTCCTGTTAACAAAATGGATCATGGCATTTATCTGCATCAGTCTCCAGTTTCCCCTTCAGTCTTGGGATGATGGCCACAGGCCCAGGCATGGTTTTCTAGGCCCCGCGGGACCCGCCTGTGTCTGGCACCCTCTCTCTTGCTGACTGCTTCCTAGTATCATTCTGTACACAGGACTCTTCATTTGGTATGGAAATGTCTTCTTACCTGTTTCCTGTTCGGCTGGGAGTTCCTAGATGCTAGAGGATGTCTTACCTTTTCCTGTTCCTGGAGTATCGTTCTCAATAAATGTCTCTGAGTGGGTGGATGAATGAAAGCGAGTGGAGTGACTTCAGGGCCATTAAGAACCGCTGTGTTGGGAGCTCCTTTGGGCCTGTCCCTGAGGCTCCTCTTATGTGTCTCAAAGAGTGGCCCAGAGCCTCCACGGGAGCGGATGGGGGCCAATCTGCGATGGGAGCCCAGCCTGGCACACCTTTTGAGCTGGCCTGGATCTTGTTTGAACATCTCCTGCGTGGAAGGCAGCGTTCGGGCTTTGTAGGAATATAAAAGACCTATGAGAGGTAGAATTCCTCCTCTCAAAGAGCTTACCGGTTGGTCAGGGAGAGGGCGCGTATGCAGTGGGAAAGTTTATAGTTAAGGTAAGAGTTGGATAAGAATAAAGACAGCATAGAGCCTCCCTAAAGCAATGTTTGATTCTCAAACGAGCAGCAGCGTAAGATCAGTGACTGTTGGGGAAGTCCAGGAGGGGAGGGATTTATTCAGGCTGGAGTCGTCCGGGGAGGCCCGTGGAGGAGGAGGGCAGAAGGGTCTTGGAGGCTGGGTCAGGATGGACAAGGCCGGGGAGGGAGGAGCAGAGAGCACGGTGTGTTGCGAGAGCAGAGCCCGAGGCATCTGCAACCGTGAGTGCATCTGAACTGGGAGAGATGTGCAAGGGAAATGCAGGTTCTAGAATGTAATTAGGCTCGAGAGGCCAAGGACGCGGTCCCACGTGGTTCACGTGGTGATGCTTGCACTCTGGCATGAGCTGGGGGAGGCACAGAGGAGAGAAGTCCTCAGCAAGCTGCAAGAGAGTGTAACTGAAACTTCGCCCATCTCAATGCAAATTCATCTCGGTAGAATTTTCAGAGCTCATTTTTGGAGGAGGAAATGAGTAAAAGAAGGAAGATGCGACGAAGAGTTGAAAAGAGGATAATGTCACACTGCCCGTGAAGCTTTATAGAGTGGGGGCTTGAGTTGGCCTCCTCTTTGCTTTTGAATCCCATCTCAAATTTAGATTGGTGTGCAAACAGGATGAAGGAACGGCAGGCAGTACTTTGTTAGTGATTCCACTCTGGATGTTTTAAGTGGGCAAGGGAAGAAAGAGTATCTAGAAAGGTATCTGGAAGGAGGGGAGAGAGGCCTTATGTGGGCTGGTAGAGGAACCGCGTTGAGACCATGCAGCTGTTTGCAGAGGGAAGGGGAGGGTGGTCTCAGGGCAGGGGGGGTGGGGTGCCGTGCACACTTGTAAAGGAAGACCGATGAGGGAGGGGGCAAGAGAATGCATTAGTGAGCGCAGAGCTGAAGCCAGAGCAAGATGCTGCTGTGCCCTGGAAGCCGACAGGATATGTCCGAACGGGAGAGCTCGCTGGTGAAAGACCTTGGAGCCAAGTGAACTGATTCTTTTAGGCTTTAAAGTGCAAAGATCGGGGGTTCAAAGCATTTTGGCAGCCCAGATTCCCAGAAGCAATGAATTGGTTCTAAGAACTCTTAACCCACAACTGTTCTGCCCTGTCCATCGTGGGCTCTTAGAAGGATGATGCCCAGAGGTATTTGTAAGATACCGGTCCTCCCATTACCGGCCTGGTAATACACGGAAGGCGTCTGCTATAAACAAGGCCAGGTTGGGGCGGGGGGCTTAAGACCTTGCGTTAGGCCAGGTCACTCAGGGCTGTCCGGGCCTTTGAGCCCGCAGAATTTCTGCCAGCCCAGGCTTCCTACCTCCCTGGAACCGTCTCCGCCAAGAGCAGGCCTGGCTCAAACCACCGACCCACTGAGCCGGCTCCTGCGGAGTCAGCGTGCCCAGGGTGGGCAGGTGGGCTCGATGCAGAGCCCCCAGTGCCCGCCCTAGCCCTCCAGTCCCCATGTACACATCAGCTGCGTGGTTTTGGGCAAAGGAGGGGGATCGTGGAGGACGGTCAGGCAGGGGTCTAGAACTTTCTAGTGCAGACATGGCAGGCAGTGGCAGAATTGCCTAATAACTGTGCTTCTCTTTGCAGAAGGGTACCATGCCCGTGGAAAGGATGCGAATGCGCCCATGGCTGGAGGAACAGATAAATTCAAATACGATACCGGGGCTGAAGTGGCTTAACAAGGTAAGTGTGTTGGGTGCTTGTGTGTGTGTGAGAGAGAGACAGAGAGACAGAGAGAGAGGAGGAGGAGGAAGAGGAGGAGGAGGGGGTCCTTACTAAAACCACATACATATAGACTGCCAGAAAGTAAAATTGTATTCCTTGTATTCAGAATCTGATGCTTGTTAATTACAAAACCAACCCACCCAAAATGATCTGTGTTTTTCTTTAATGATTCTTACCCTCTTCCTTCTCTGAATTTTTCTCTCGCTTCTCCTGGCTTTCTAGGATCAGAGGATGTGGAAATTCTTGGGTTTTATATTGGGAATGGAGCATATTGGCTTTCTTCTCAGTATTCTCTATGGAGAAGACTTTTGGTTTTGTCTTGAAAATCATCTCTTTCTTTTTTTTTTAAGTTTATTTATTGTTTGAGAGACAGAGACAGTATGAGTGGGGGAGAGGCAGAGAGAAAGGGCAAGAGAGAGAGAATCGCAAGCTGGCCCTGTACTGCCAGCACAGAGCCCGATGTGGGGCTCTGACCTACGAGACAGCAAGATCATGACCTGAGCCGAAACCAAGAGTCGGACACTTAACCAGCTGAGTCACCCAAGTGCCCCTGTCTTTTCTTTTTATCGTGAAACACCGTGTGCCTACTTGTCCTAAAAAAGTAGTGTGTCGTTTACAACCCACACATATACATAAATACTCTCTGACTTTATCAACCCCAAACTCTCAATCTAATTGATCCTACCTGTTGGGAGTGAATCAGGAAGAGAGCGGATGTCAAAATAAAGAACACCTGAAAATATATAGTTACCAGCTAGAAAAGCATCTAACATATCACGCTGTCTTTCAGAGGGTCCAAGAGAGAAGTTTCTCTCCTGCTACCAGGAATATCTCAGTTCTTCTGAGTAAATTTCCTTTTTCTCTTCTGCCTCCCCACTCATTTTGATCTTAAGGACCCAATGAATAATTCAGCTGGTCAGGCTTCATCTTTTATCGCATGGTTGAGTGCTTAGAGCCCGATTGTGGCCCTCTTCTCACAAGTGTGCAGGATACTACAGCATGATTGTGTTGACTAAGATCACTCCTGGCTTCATCTTTGCTTTTCAGATAGCTGTCAAGCCTTATTTCTTTTTTCCTCATCCACTTTTTTTGTTCACTTATTTTAAATGTATTGTATTTGAGTGCATCGGTTTCAGTGGGTCCTTTCTGAAACAAGGTGGGGTAAAAAGTAAATAGAAATCACTTAAGTAAACCATATGTCCACTTCATGGGAGCTGTCGTGTATCTTAACGTCGCATGGCAAATAAAATGTTTTTCTAGGCTTGCTGTATCTCTAGCGTTTTAAATTTGTATCCTGGAGGGGTTTTGTAACTAGCCTGCTCCAAATAAATCAGGTTGGGCCTTGGCCTCCGTGGTCAGCAGGGGCACAAGTGGAATTATAAGGAGAGGGGAGTTGAAGAAATGTGGGGTACTCAATAATAATAGTAACAACAGCTACTCCTTTAAGCAAGATACGTGCATGAGCTCACGTAATCCCCACAATGGGGTAGGATATTGTTGGGTTTTCCATTTTACAGACCAGGAAGCCAAGGTGCAGAGTCATTAAGTAGGATTATATTAAAAAAATTTTTTTTAATGTTTATTCATCTTTGAGAGAGACAGAGACAGAGACAGAGAGCTGGTAGTGGAGGGACAGAGAGAGAGGGAGACACAGAATCCAAAGCAGCCTCCAGGCTCCGAGCTGTCAGCACAGAGCCCGACGTAGGGCTCAGACTCATGAGCTGTGAGATCATGACCTGAGCGGAAGTTGGAGGCTTAGCCAACGGAACCACCCCGGCACCCTGGTAGGAGTACGTTTTAAAGAACAAGGTAACTTTGCCTACATCGATTCAGAGTACGAAATTAACACAGAAGTTCCTGATTTCTGAAGAGAAGTACTTTTTTTTTTTTTCCCTCGTACAAAAATATATCCACCAGTTTGGCTGGCTTGATGCAGTAGCAAACTTCACATGTCATTGCATCCCCTGTATGAGGAGGCACTTGATACGGTGCAGTGAACTGTCCTTTCAGTAGGGCTGAATTGTGCCCCCCGCCCCTGCCCCCCTGCAAACCATATATCCACTTCCTTACCCCCGGAACCTGTGGACGCGTCCTTGTTGGGAGAAAGGGTCTTTGGGAAGAGTTAAAGATCTCAAGATGAGATCCAGCTGGGCCAATGCGGTGACAAGTGTCCATAGAAGAGGCGGAGAGGAGAAGACCCACACAGAGCAGAAGATGGAGTGAAGACAGAGGCAGAGATTGGAGAGACAGATCCACTAAGCCAAGGAGTGCCTGACCCCACCCGAAGCTGGACGTGTCAAGGGAGGACTGTCCTCACAGCCTCTGAAGGAGATGCGACCCTGCTGACCTCTTGGCTCTGGGTTTCCGGCCTCCAGCACGGTCCTGGGCTATACGCTGCCCCGTCTATGGCAGTTTGGGGACAGCCTGTGAGAAGCAAATCCACCCTCTTGGGACTGCTTCCTCGCTGGGACTCCACCGCGACACGTTTTCTTCCATCTACTTCGTCCGTGATTTTCCTGAGAGAGGACCGCAAAGGAAATGGATTCTTCTCTGTGCAGCGAACCCTCCACCCCTGTCAGGTGGCCCTCCCCGTTGAGCTCCACTCAGCTGGCTCCTGGCTTGTGAGTTCTCCTCCCTGGCGGAGCGGGAAAGGAGACCCCTCGGCCGCCTCCTCTGGCCCCCCTGCTGGCCCTCCGCCTGAGCGGGCCGTGGCTGCCGCAGTGAGGCCTCTGAGGCACAGGCGGCCGCGTGCGCCCTGGGGACCGGTCATTCGGGCCGCCCGCCCGCCTGGGCAGAGCGTCTGCAAGGTTGTCTGTGTGCTCAGGCAGGGCTGTCACCGGCACTGTGCACCTCGGGTGGCATCAGGACCTTTTCTCTCCGTACCTCCACCTCCTCGGGGCATCTTTATCTAGGTTTCTGCTAACTTAGGCTTTGGCATTCGTCTGCCCACATAAATATTTGAGACCTTGCTGTTCCTTCCTTCTCCTTCACAAGCATTCTGCCTGAAATTCCTGCTTGCGTTCTGTGGCTTGAGGTCGTCGTAAAATCTCTTCTCCTGCTGAAGACTGGTGGTGACTCCTAGAAAACGGCCCTGTCCGTGGGGCTTTGTTACTCACTTAGGCCTTAGCTGCGTTGTTCAGAATGTGTTGGCGTTGATGGGGGCGTACTCCGTGCTGGAAGGCCCTGGAGGGCAGGCCAGGGAGGTCTCGGTTGTTACTGCTCGCTGGCTGGGTGCTGGGCCTCCCTCCCGCCCGTTACTTTTTTTAATATTTGTGTAGAAAGAGGAGGGGGAGGGGCAGAGGAAAAGAGAGAATCTTAAGTAGGCTCCATAGTCAGCATGGAGCCCTCTGGGGGGCTCGATCCCACAACCCTGGGATCATGACCTGAGCTGAAATTAAGAGTGGGACACTCAACGGACTGAGCCACCCAGGCACCCCAGGGCCCGTTACTTTTTATTAGGAGCATTTGCACACATACACAGTAGGTTTAAATGGTATAATGGCTAGAGAGAAGAGTGTAGCAAAATCCCGTGTAGTTTTAAAACTCGCCTCTAGATGTAACCATTATTAACATTTGTTAAAAATGTTTTATTTATTTTTGAGAGAGCGAGCGCGAGCGGGGAGGGCAGAGAGAGAGGGGGAGGCAGAAGATCAAAGCAGGCTGCATGCTGACAGCTGGCTGACAGCAATCTGATGTGGGGCTCAAACTCACGAACCGCGAGATCATGACCTGAGCCGAAGTCAGGCTCTGAACCAACTGAGCCATCCAGATGCCCCAACAATTGTTAACATTTAAAAAATGTGTGTGTGTGGTATTTGAAAGCAACTCCCTGACAGCATACATGTATAAGACTTAAAACCATTTTCTATATGTTCACCATACCATTATCAATTGTATAACCATAAATAAATCATAATTAATCGTAATTTTTTAACATCATCACTGCACCGTCCATATCTGAAATGCCTCGACTATTCCCAAAATGTGTTTCTACAGTTGATTTGTTCAGTCAGAATCCAGAAAAGGCTCACAGGGTGTGTTTGGTTGGTCTGATTCGAAGTGTCTCCTGATTGTCATGATAATGAACGGTAGCTCTTCCTTTTTTTCCCATTTTGCCATTGACTTGTGGAAGAGACCAGGTCATTTCTGGATTGTTTGTGGTTTCTCTGGGCCATTTTTTGAGGAGGGAAGGAGGCAGCCACATCCAGGCTCGTTGTTTGCTTTGTAGCTCTGATTGATTCCCACTCTGGTTCTTGGAGTTCTCATTTCATGTGGGAGACCTACCTGGACCCCAGGGCCAAGGCCACTCTCCAAGCGTACGGTGTCCCTAGGTAGTTTCAGACCTTATCCTTTCATTCACAAGCAGGCTTGTGTTTATATAAATATCAGTCTACCTCAGATCAAGGTAAGGAGTCCACACAAAAACAGCAGAGTAGACTGGAACATCTTATAGACAGTGGAGGAGAGAAGAAGCAGAGAAAGTTAAATGAGCTAGTTTCCACTTGGGGCCAAGGTATGTTTGTTCTGCATTACTCAAGATAATCTTAAATGTTCTTCTCAGTTCAAGCAGTGCTTCTCTCTCTTGCCCTCAGGTAGGTAGGCAGAGTCTTCTCTCTGTATAAGCACTGGTAGAGTCTGTAACATGCCATCCTTCCATACATGGTAGGCACATCCTATGTGGATGGGACACTCAGGGCTTCTCATAGCAAGTACTGATGTCCCAGAGTCTACACAGACATGGAGCAATGTCATTATCACCTTTGGGACATAAAGATCTATGACCAGAATGTTTACTCCTCAGAATCTCTTCCAGTGCGTTACTTTTTTTTTATAATGTTTTTATTTTTGAGAAAGAGAGAGAGCGAGTATGAGTGGGAGAGGGGCAGAGAGAGGGAGACACAGAATCCAAGGCAGGCTTCAGGTTCTGAGATGTCAGCACAGAGCCCAACGCGGGGCTCAAACTCACAAGCCACGAGATCATGATCTGAGGCGAAGTTGGGTGCTCAGCTGACTGAACCACCCAGGTGCCCCCAGAATCTCTTCCAGTTTTAAAATGAGTCTCCCCGGGGTGCCTGGGTGGCACAGTCGGTTGAGCGTCCGACTTCAGCCAGGTCACGATCTCGCGGTCCGTGAGTTCGAGCCCCGCGTCGGGCTCTGGGCTGATGGCTCGGAGCCTGGAGCCTGTTTCCGATTCTGTGTCTCCCTCTCTCTCTGCCCCTCCCCCATTCATGCTCTGTCTCTCTCTGCCCCAAAAATAAATTTAAAAAAAACGTTGAAAAAAAAAAATTTAAAATGAGTCTCCCCTTCTTTATCTTTTAACATAGTCTTTAAAAAAAAAAGATATATATGATATGTTTATTAGTTATTTATTTTTTGCAACATGAAAAAGTAGTTAAAAGTAACATGTAGCTTTTTGGGGATACCTGGGTAGCTTAGCTGGGTAAGTGTCCAACTCTTGATCTCAACTCAGGTCATGATCTCATGGTTTGTGAGATCAAGCTCCTCGTTGGGCTCTGTGCTGACAGCATAGAGCCTGCTTAGGATTCTCTCTCCCTTTCTCTCTGCCCCTCCTCCACTCACACTCTATCTCAAAGTAAATAAATACACTTTAAAAAAGTTACACGTATTTTTTTTTAATTTACCACTTTAACCATTTTGAAATGTACAATTCAGTGGCATTAAGTATACTCACAATGTTACACAACCATCACCACTACAATTCCAGAATTTTCATCACCCCAAGAGGACGACACTGTGCCTGTTAAGCAGTCACTTTCCATTGCAAGGCACTGCAAATCCTTTCCTTGTGCAAGGCATCAACTAGTCTGCTTTCTGTCTCTTTGGATTCGCCTTTTCTGGTCATTTCATATAAATGGAACCATTCAATAGGTGGCCTTTTGTAGAAGGCTTCTTTCACTTAGTGCAATGTTCAAGGTTCTTTCATGTTGTAGCTTGTGTCAATAGTACATTCCTTTTTGTGGCTGAATACTATTCCTTTTAATGCATGTACAATATTTTCTTTATCCATTCATCAGTTGATGGACATTTGGCTGTTGTGAGTAGCACTGTTTTGAACATTCATGTATAAAATATTTGTTTGAACACCGGTTTGTGATTTTTTTGAGTGAAATTACTGGGTCATGTGAGAACTCTGTGTTTAACTTTTTGAGGACTAGCCAAACTGATTTCTACTGTGTCTACCCTATTTGACATTCCCACCAGCAATGTGTGAGGGTTCCAGTTTCTCCACATCCTTGCCAATAACTTACTACTTGTTTTTTGATTTTACCTAGCCATCCTGGGGTAGGAAGTGGTATCTCATTGTTGTTTTGATTTGCATTGGCCTAATGATTGGTGATGCTACGTGTCTTTATGTGCTTATTGGCCATGCTATTTATCTGCTTTCAACAAAGGTCCACTCAGACTCTTTGCCTATTAAAGAGGATCTAGGGATCCATGGTGGATAATTGCTAGGTTTAGTCATTATGTTTGTGGTTTTGTGATTTGGGCATAATTTCTGTGGTACTAGGTTTGGTAGGGTGTGTGTGTGTGTGTGTGTGTGGGTGTGTGCGCGCGCGCGTGCCTGCATGGACACAAATGCTTGAGAAGATCTATATACCAGAATCCTTTGTGCTTAATGAGATAGATTTCAGCCTGGGTGACTGACCTCCAGAACTCCTTGGACCTACAGAAAGGTGCAACAGCAAATTCCATGAAGGGTTTAGGTCTTTAAGCATAAGCCTTTGGATTCTGGTTGTTCTCTTGAAGAGAAGTTGTTTCACTGAAATAAATTTCTTTTCTTTTTTTTTTTTTCCATTTTCATGTGAACATCAAAAATGACATTAAAATGATTTTGCCCTCTGATTTTCATCTACATTAAAAAATAAAATTTCACTCAGACCTTTGCTCATCACTGCCCTTTGGAGACAGCTAACCTGAAACCGTGCAATCTCGGTGGATGATACAGAATGAACAAGGAGGGGTTTATGAAAAGCCTCTGACTTTCAGTTCTTTTTAATTTTAACAGGTTTTGGGGAACTCTCAAATGTTCTGAAATATTTTTAGTTCAGGCTTTGTGATTGGCTCTACAGAGAGGCACTGAGTCCCTTTTGGGTCAGTTGGGACCCTTTCTGTCTTTCGTTGTATGAAACCAAGGTGGTGGAAAATCCCTACTGACATCTTCTTCCCTTCCCCAGTGTATTGTGCAGGGGTCTCCATACCTAGAAACTACCAGAACTACCTTTAGGGCTTCAAAAAATATAGTTCTCCTGGGCTTCGTTGCCACAGAATCTAAGACAACAGATGCGTCATAGGATTGGAAATCTGAATCTGACCACTGGGAGACAATGTGTGATGTGATTAAGTGATTGTGGGATCACGTGCTGTGGTTTTGAATTCAGACACTACAGTAATTTCCTTGGCTATAGAATGAATTCTGTTCCTCAGTTTCCTCAACTGTGAAAGAGAAATAATAACATGTGGAGCTCCGTAGGTTCTCAGAACAAAACTGAGACCATGTGAACACATGGACAGCCAGATGTAAAGTGCCAGGGGAACACAATAATTGCTGGTCCTGTCCAGTCACGGGCATGGCTTTGTTTCCAAAGCTCTGGTTTCTAATCCTGTGTTTGCCAGGGTTGATTCCAGCTATTCTGAGTTGCCTCTCGGGCTGTAAGAGAGGTGGGAGGGGTCTACTGTGAGAATTGCACTGAGAGACTTCTCCAGAAAAGTAGTATCATCTCTGCACACTCCATACGTCTTTGTTTGTACATCTTGATGTTCCGTGCAGGGCAGTAGACACTTAGGGGTTAGGACATTAGACCACATCTTCAATTTCTGTTGGCTACACAAGTAGATTGAGGTAGTTAGTCTGTGTGCCAGTGACCTCAGATAACCCTGATTTCCCTTTTAGCAGCACAAATGGGTGTCATTTTGGAAAGTTGCCTACTTTTTAATTTGCCTAAGGCAACCAGAGTTCCTCTTTGGCAAATGATGGAAACCAATGGTAATAATAAGCATTAGAAGTTGCAGTCAGTGACCAGTTATATGTGGTCCTTTAAGGAAAAATGACGCAGGTAACAGAACGCATTGGCATATCCCCAGATCATCACGTTGACCTTGGAGTACATTCCTATGCTGCCGGACTCCACATGACTCTGAATCTTTCCCGATCAGGCCATCAAGATTTGGGGCCCAGTGGGGAGGTGCGTTCACTAGTGGATTTTACTGTAGACACTTAGCAAACCCAGTGACACTTAGTAGAGAATCTTACTAGCCAGGACTTACAAACCTCCCGCAAAGGTGGCCTGAACCCCGTGGTTGCAGTTGCTTTTTTGCTTTTGTTTTTCAGGAAAAGAAGATTTTCCAGATCCCTTGGATGCATGCGGCTAGACATGGGTGGGATGTGGAAAAAGATGCACCACTCTTTAGAAACTGGGCCATCCACACAGGTAGCAAACGCCCCGCATCGTCTCTAGAGGCAGACGCTGTTGTCGGTTGTTGCTTACATGTCTTCTTTTTCTTTCTTTCTTTTTTTTTTTTTAATGTTTATTTATTCTCAAGAGAGAGACAGACAGAGACAGAGTATGCGTGGGGGAGGGTCAGAGAGAGAGGGAGACACAGAATCTGAAGCAGGCTCCAGGCTCCCGGCTGTCAGCACAGAGCCTGACGTGGGGCTCGAACTCCCAAACTGTGAGGTCATGACCTGAGCCAAAGTCGGACACTTAACTGACTGAGCCATCCAGGCACCCCGTTTTTCTTAAATTGAGGTATAGATTGACAAAATTGTGAGATATTTAAGGCGTACAATGTGATGATTTGATGTATGCACCGTGAAAGGATTTCCCTCCCATCAAATTAATGGACCCACCCATCACTTCTCATATTTACCTTTAATTTTTGTTTTTGGTGAGAACATTGACATTCTATTCTCTTAGCAAATCTCGATTTTACAATAATACAGTGTTAACCATCGTTTTGTGTTTTTTTCTCACTGCACATATATGGCTTATGGCTTCGTGAAGATAGCTCTGGAAAGCTGGTGACGTGTCCCCAGGCACATCCAGGACACGTGGGGTACACACTTCATCATTCAGAAGTGATGCTGTGCCCGTGCTGGGGAAACTTAGTCCTTAAATTTCCTGTAAATGTGGGATTCTGACTATGGCGCACTAGGTGTGCACCAGGGGAATATAGAACTTATTTGTTCTGGCAGGTAAGCTTGAGTTGGATTTCTCTCTCCAAAGGGTAGTCAAGGATATATTTATTTATTTATTAAAGTTTATTTATTGTGAGAGAGAAAGAGAGAGTGAGGAAAGGGCATAGAGAGAGAGAGAGAGGGAGAGAGAGAGGGAGGGAGGGAGGGAGGGAGAGAATCCCAAGCAGACTCCATGCTTTCAGAACAGAGCCCGACGCGGGGCTCAGTCCCATGAACCGTGAGATCGTGACCTGGGCCGAAATCAAGAGTTGGACATTTTATAACAAAATTTCAGTAGGGAGCTATTTACAGGAATCGGCTTTCTGATTAATATTTGAGGCAGATGAAAAAGAGACACTCCAGTTATCTGGGTTTGTTGGCCTCCTGGCCTTCCAGCCTTCTCTGTTACGTACCTTGATTCTCCTTTGTTCTACCGTTATGAGGGTTTTCTCAAGCTGTTTGGTAGAGCCAGAGTGACCAGTTTGTCCCAGTTTTCCCAGAACTGTCCAGATTTTAAAACAAAAATTCTCACCTCCCAGGAATTCAGTCCCAGTCCCAGGCAAACCAGGATGGTTGGCCGCTATAAGTAGAGCCTGGAATTAAAAGGGTTCTCTGCACTACCTAGCCAGCATTCCTGTGTTTCCAGGCATTTTTACTCTATATTTTCCCCCTCTTTTTCTTTTTTTTAATATTTATTTTTGAGAGGGGTGGGGAGGGCAGAGAGACAGAGACAGAATCCTTAGCAGGCTCCAGGCTCTGAGATGTCCGTACAGAACCCGACGCGGGGCTCGAACTCAAACCATGAGACCATGACTGAGCTGAAGTCGGGCGCTCAACTGACTGAGTCATCCAGGCACCCCTTCCCCTCTTTTTCTTAACCTTCATTCTTTTGGCTCTTTTGTTAGGAAAGCATCAACCAGGAGTAGATAAACCTGATCCAAAAACATGGAAGGCGAATTTTCGATGTGCCATGAACTCCTTGCCTGACATTGAAGAAGTCAAGGACAAAAGTATAAAGAAAGGAAACAATGCCTTCAGAGTATATCGGATGTTGCCGTTGTCTGAAAGACCTTCTAAGAAAGGTAGATAAAGAAATTTACCGATGAAAACCGTGATCACTGAGTATATATTGTAGTACCCTTGTGATTTCATTATTTCCACATCCGTAGTCACTCCAAGGATGGAACAGTAATTCACACTGTGGATGATGGTCCTGCCTTTACCTGGCTGGGGAAAGTGACTGTCCGGTCACCAAAGACAGTCAAAGAAACATTTGGAATTTTGACCATGTATAGATTAAAACATGTACAGGTTCAGTGAGAGTCTCAGAGAGAATTGAGGGGAAATGTTTTCTCTGTACGGTCTTCATGAATTAATTCAAAACTATTCTATTTGTTGCCACAGGAAAGAAACCAAAGACAGAAAAAGAAGACAGAGTGAAGCACATCAAGGTAATCTTTGGTTGTTCAGAGAGAAAGCCAAAGTTGTGACCGTATTAATGATTCCTATTCTGTCTCATGAAAACAAGTCATGGGATCTCTGTGAAGTATTTAACCTTTCTTCTTTGGCTGTCGTGTTTTATGTGCTTTCCATGTATCCTCTTTGGCATGTCCCCTTGTGTAGACTCCAGCACGCATATCCCCTGCTTAATGCAATTCCACTGAGCAGTTTATGAATGAAGTCACAAATTCACACTGAGCTGGACTCCAGCCTCCATCTGGTCCCCAAGACTGTTGCCAGCTGGTCACTTAGTTTCAGCTGAGCTCCAGCAACCAGCTACTATCTGATCACATGAAGTATATTTTTAGGCTATTAAATATATGTAATGTATATTAAGTATTATAGACTTATATTAAAATGTAGCATCTATACGTTACGTGTATATTCCATGACAGGCCGTTAGGTTGGGGGCACAGTGGTCCGTTGGAACACCCTGTTAGTGTGGTTCTCAGGAGATTCTTTCTGCAACCGCCCCCCCCCCCCCCCACCCCCGAACTACTTCTCAGGACTCCCAGGGGTTTTCCATAGGGGTGTGTTTGTGTGTGTGAGCTTTTCAGTAGGCTGTGTAGTCTGGAATCCCCTGTGGCCTGAGGATCTTTGTGCCTAGATTGCATAGCCCTTGTTAAATAGCCAGAGAAGAGCCAGATGTCCCCGGAAAATGGAGGATGAGTTTCAGTGGACAAGCAAAGAGCAGACACTACATTCCCAGGCCTATAGACCATCGAAGAGAAGATTGTCTTAGGGTTCACTGCACTCCGTTTGCAGGTAGAGAAACTGAGGCTAGAGGGAGTAGAGTGACGTGGGCCCAAAGGCTGTGTAGGTCATGTGGCCAAAGTCACATGGTCATTTAGAACTGACCTTAAAGGTGATGCCAAGTATTCTGATTCCTAAGCCAGAATCACTGTCAAAGAAAAAATCCAGAGTGTCCAGACAGCCCGATGTTTAAAAGCAAGCCAGTTAGTAAAATAGAAAGAAAAAGAAAACAAGACTATTTACTTCTGATATAAAGTTAATCTTGTGAAGGTAGATGGACTTTGAGGGGAAGCTGAGATAAACTGTTAAAGTGTTGGACATACTCACCTTCCATTCACAGTGGAAAACAAACATTTTAGGCAGTGTATTTTAGGCAACCTCCAGTTTCACTCTAAATATTTTTACTTTCTGACTTATTTTGCATACAGAGTGGTACTAAGACCTAATTTTGTTTTAACTTAAAAAAATTTTTTTTAAACATTTATTTCATTTTTTGAGAGACAGGCAGAGCATGAGCAGGGGAGGGGCAGAGAGCAAGGGAGACACAGAATCCGAAGCAGGCTCCGGGCTCTGAGAGGTCAGCACAGAGCCTGATACGGGGCTTGAACTCACGGACCGCAAGATCATGACCTGAGCCAAAGTTGGAAGCTTAACTGACTGAACCACCCAGGTGCCCCAGTTTTAACTATTTATTGTAGAAAATGTTTATGCGCACAGGAAGGAGACAACTGAGTAAAATTTACTCTGCAACCATCACCCTAATTTCCACATCAATCAGCTCATGGCCCTTTAATTTCAGTCGTGGCCCCGTCGCCTTCCCCCCCCCATCCCATATGAAATTGCAGATTTCAGGCAACCATTTTTTTTTAAAGGTTTATTTTTGAAAGAGAGAGTGCAGGTGGGGGAGGGACAGAGAGAAGGGGGGACAGAGGATCCAGAGTGGGCCCCGTGCTGACAGCAGTGAACCTGATATGTAGCTCGAACTCATGAACGGTGAGATCACGACCTGAGCTAAAGTTGGATGCTCAACCGACTGAGCCACCCCGGTGCCCCATAGATAGCCATTTTTGATTCCCAAAAACCATTTTATATGGTTCAGCTCACTATTCTGAAGCAAAATCCACATCATGTCATTTTCCCCCCATGACTATTTCAGGGTATACTTTCCAAATATGGGCACTCTTTAAAAATTGTTATCAACACAGTATCATTATTGCATCTGAAAAATTAACAGTAATTCCTCAAGCGCATCAAATATCTGGTGAGTGTTCAGATTCCCAGTTGTTTCGTAAATGATGTAATTTTTGTACAGTCTGTTTACTTGAATTAGAATCCGTATACAGTTCACACACTGTGGTTGGCGGGTATGTCTTACAAGTGTTTTTTTTTTTTTTTTTTTTTTTTTTATTTTTTTTTTCAATGTTTTTTATTTATTTTTGGGACAGAGAGAGACAGAGCATGAATGGGGGAGGGGCAGAGAGAGAGGGAGACACAGAATCGGAAACAGGCTCCAGGCTCCGAGCCGTCAGCCCAGAGCCCGACGCGGGGCTCGAACTCACGGACCGCGAGATCGTGACCTGGCTGAAGTCGGACGCTTAACCGACTGCGCCACCCAGGCACCCCACAAGTGTTTTTTAACATATAGATCTTCCTTAACATCACTTTAAAAAAATGTATTTTTCCTTGCAGTTGATAAAACCTAGTCATTAGTTTTAAGTTTCCCGGAGTTTGGGTTTTTTTTTTTTTTTTTAGGGCCTACATTTTAATTAATGTTGTTGAGTCAGAAAAGTTGAACTTCCCCACAAATATGTGAGTTGGAAGAATTTGCTACAATCTTAGGTATGACGTCATATTTTCACTGTTTTCATAGCATGTAGCTCAATGCCTGGTAGGGAACAGATACTTAATACATATTTGATCACTAAATAGATGCACAAATAAATATAAGGTGTGAGGTGGGAGTGGGGGGGGGGTTTACACTGCAATGCAGATTTAATTTCATAATCTCTGTTAATAGACAATAAGAATGGAGTAACAGATGTTCACTTTCAATAAACCTTGCTCAAACATATCTGCCATACTCCATCGAAAAACAGATGCCAGCGATTATATGATACGCCATTATCTTAGGTATGTCCAAGCAGGAAAAACTGCTTGCAGTGAAACCATGGCCCACAATTGATTACCAGGCAATCCTATTTTAGGGCTGTGGAGATGCGCTTCTTAGAATTGATGACACTTGCTGTTCTCATCAGGGAAGACGTCTTCAGTCACATCAGCAATGGCGGTATCTTCTATATGGCCGCTCAGTTGTGGAAGGGACGGCCCCGGGCAAGGTGTGGCCGTAGTGGTCCAGGGGAGCGAGAAAGAGCTTTCCTCTTACGTGCAGCTGTGTAGATGAGGTTCTATCCCAGCCAAGTGCATATTGCGCAATCTTCCACTGATGACGGTATGGCTCATACCTGAGACTTGTCCCTCAGACAGGCCTTGTTCCTTCGGCAGAAGGCAGGCGATTCATCAGCCGTAAGCACAGCCTACCTTTTGAGTTTAAATCTGCTTGCACCTGTCCCACAGTGTAGCAGCAGAGTATAGATAAGGCCAGTAACCTTCCCAAGTTCTGTGGCTCATGACTGCCAAAGCCAGTGTGTTTCCTGAAACATTTGTGTAGATTGTTTCCGAAGTTAACTCTCCAGGTTGTCTGGAATCATACAGTTCGAGGGCTTTATCCTTACTGAGCTGTTAATACGTTACTTTTGTCACAGTGCCTGAGCTCTGAGTTAATATGTCCTGTGCAGTGTGCACCTGGGTAGGCCAGGTAGGTTTCTTGCACGGAGAAAGTTTGTCTTGTGTCTAGTAACCGGGTAGGAGAGTTTGCTATTGAGACAGGATCCTTCCCGTCTTTGTTGAGTTCAAGTTGAAGTCTTAACTAGCAAATGATGTTTCGAACGTGTGGACTAAGTGTCAGCATTTTTCTTGGGTAGGTCAGGCAGTTTCTGTCCTTGCTCTGTGTTCCCTCAGCCAGGAGCTTCCCTGAGACTGGGAAACTGAGGCCCCTCGGCTATGCAGTAGGTGCAGAAACTCTGCCTCGATGTTCCTCGATGTTCTCTTTGTGAATATGTATGCTCTGAGCTCAGTGGACCATGTTTTACTGGAACCAGGCCTTGCCTGAGTGGAGGTAACCATCTAAGGAAGTAAGACTGAGACACACAGTAGTGAGCAATACTGTATTGTGCATCCCCAGTGCGTATATGCGTTTCAAAAACATCACAAGGCCAAGATCAATAAGGAGAGAAGTGGATAAACAGAGGGGTGGTAGCTGACATTTTAGAGCCAGGTTCTACCCAGTTCTGAGCTCTAGTTATTATGTCATTTAGCTCTCCCTGTGATGGGCAGGTCATGAGGAAATGGAAGCACAGGGGGGTGACTAATTTCCCTAAGGTAGCACGGCTTTTGAAACTGGGATTTGAATCCGGGTCACTCTAGCTTTGGAACCCACACTCTTTCACCACACCTGGTACCTCTTGGCCTTTCAGAAGCTGTGGGACCCGAGCCAGGCTTTGGGGCAGGGATCAAATAAAATGGTCGTCAATCCCCGGCACCAGGAGCATCAAATGAAGGCCGGGAAGTTAGAGTTGCTGTTTGGTCTTCCCTGGATGAGTCAGGAAACTGGCTTAATTAGAGCAGGAGTCTGTGTGAGGCAACAGTGGGAAACAAAGACTGTGGGTGAGGAGGATTAGAAATTAATACTTCCTGCCTCACTGGATTGTTTGCAGATGAAACAGACATGCTTTGAAACTGTAAAGTGCTTCCAGATCAAAGCATTGGTGCTATGATGGGAACTATATTTGAGGAGGTTCCTCTAAAGCCACTTGGTCAAGACCAGGCCTGGTCTGTATTAGTTCTGACTGCAGACCTCTGGGTACAAGTTACAGAAAAGCAGGTATTTGGTTTTTATTAAAAACATTTTTTCTAATGTTTATTTATTTTGAGAGACACAGCGCAAGTGAGGGAGGGGCAGAGAGAGGAGATGCAGAATCCGAAGCAGGCTCCAGGCTCTGAGCTGTCAGCACAGAGCCCGACGCGGGGCTCGAACTCACGAACCGCAAGATCACGAGCTGAGCTGAAGTCAGACACTTTAACTGACTGAGCCACCCAGGTGCCCCTGTTTTTAGCACAACTTACTTTCTTTCTTTCTTTCTTTCTTTCTTTCTTTCTTTCTTTTTTAATTTTTTTTAATGTTTATTTATTTTTGAGACAGAGAGAGACAGAGCATGAATGGGGGAGGGGCAGAGAGAGAGGGAGACGCAGAATCGGAAGCAGGCTCCAGGCTCTGAGCCATCAGCCCAGAGCCCGACGCGGGGCTCGAACTCACGGACCGCGAGATCGTGACCTGAGCTGAAGTCGGACGCTTAACCGACTGAGCCACCCAGGCGCCCCTCTTTCTTTATTTTTTTAAATTTATTTACTTATTTTTGTGAGAGAGACAGAGAGAGCGAGTGGGGGAGGGCAGCAAGAGGGAGAGAGAGAATCCCAAGCAGGCTCCTTGCTGTCAGCACGGAGCCCGATGTTGGGCTCGAACTCACAAACCGTTGTTAGATCCTGACCTGAGCCCAGACCGAGAGTCGGATGCTTAACCAAGTGAGCCACCCAGGCACCCCTAGCACAACTTTCTAACCGAGCTGTTGGCTCTAACGGTGACTTGAGCTGGATTAAAAACAACATGCTCCCTTGTCGCTGTCCAAAGACCACCTGGCAGGCTGATACTGGAGCGATCCCTTCCTTGGTCGGAAGAGGTCTTCAGTTTTTAAACCTTAATCAGGTGAAAACACAGGCTGACAACCCACTGGAACAGGTAATGAGAGCTGCCCTGGATGGAGCAGGGGAGAGGGCTTGCCCCAGGTGCCTCCTTCCACTCTTGATAGCTCTCGAGGGTACCGCTCAGAGCACAGTGCCAAGGCTGGGGGGTTGAATAACCTCTTTGGATGGTGTTGTGCAACAAGGCGTGGTTGAACTCCTGGGGTAAGATCAGAGCATGATGGAGTTGATATTTGGGAGTAGGAAGGAACGGAGGAGAGGAGACCACACTGGGCAAGTGTAGATGAGGTGGTGGCAATTGGAACGGAGAGGAGGAGAGTTTGGACGGGAGGTAGAGGGTGAAGACTGGAGTGGATCAAAGAAGAGATCCTGAGTCCAGACCCTGAGTCCAGTCCTGTCTGTCTTCCCTTATTAAGACAGAAGGGAATGTTGGGAGTGGAGCATGTTTTGTGGAGAAGAGGGTGAGTTTAACTTGGGACCTGTTGAATTTGAGATGACAGAGACCCCTCTGCAGCCAGTGTCAGGTAGAAAAGTCGGATCTAGCAGGCCCCAGAGCTCAGGTAAGCGCGGGAGCACAGGAGTGTGGTCATGTACTCGAGAACGACACTGGAGGCCTTGACAACAGATGTCTTCTCCAAGGAGGAGCTGTATGAGATGAAAGCAGAAACCCAAGGACAAGACGAAGAGAAAAGGGAGCCAAGGAGAGAAGTCAAAGGGAGGTTGCAGTGAGAGTAGGAAGAGAATGAAATTCTAGGGAAGTTCTAGTTCTAGGGAAGGAAGGAAGGTGTCGTAGGACTGCGCGGGAGGCGTCAACCTGTTTATTAGAGTTCCTGCTCTTAGCGGCTTCATGGTGTGGAGTGTGGAGTCCCCTGGGCATTTATGGAACGCAGCCATCAACCTGAAATTTTAGTTAGTAGAGAGACCCAGAGATGTCCTTCAATGTGGCGTCAAGGAGACAGGCTTTGTACAGATGAATTAGGGCATTTCTGGCAGTAGGGGGCTGGATTGCCCATGGAAATGGTCATACGGCCATTGTATTTGGCCTCGAGGAGAGGGACGTCTGGACAAGGGGCTGTGGCACAGGAATGAGATGGAACTGGCTTGGAGCCGAGGGCTGAGTGCCCCTTGCTGGCCTCTGACTCGGTCTATCCCCAAACCCCTCCAGCAAGTACAGCTTTCGAGACCAACCAAAGATGTGTTACTTTAGAGGTCTAAAGAGGACGGCCCCTGCCCTTGCACTCTCTCTTGTGCCAGTTTGCTTTTGCCTAAAATCCCTTTCAACTGCAGACCAAACTTTAGATTCTATACTGAGAAGAGAGGTTCTTGGGCGTAAATATTTGGCAGAGTTAATGCACCATGGAGGGGTCTGAACCTAAGCATAATCTTTGATTTTCTCTGGGGCAGGTTGGAAACCAAAACTAGCTGATTCACAGGACAGCCTATCTCTAAACTAAGAAAGGGAACTGAAAGAGGAGGCTGGCTCAGGATTAATCTGGCCCTGAGATAGTACAGCAAGGCAGGGGACAGGGCAGGCCTGGGGCACCATATGGGACCAGGAGATGCTGGACAAAGACCTCTATGCGCGTGTTCCATAGAGAACTGTGCACCCCCTTGCTTAGTTTGACTTCTTTGCTTTTTAAAAAAAAATTTGTTAATGTTTGTTTATTTTTGAGAGAGAGCGAGAGAGCGTGAGCCGGGGACAGGCAGAGAGAGAGAGAGGGAGACACAGAATCTGAAGCAGGTTCCGGGCTCTGAGCTGTCAGCAGGATGCAGGGCTCGAACTCACAGACCATGAGATCATGACATCACTGAGCTGAAGTCAGAGGCTTAACTGAGTGAGCCACCCAGGTGCCTCCCCCGCCTTTTTTTAAAGTATATAGTTTAGGTTTGACTAAGTACAGTGAAGACCCTTTTGTTTTGCACCCTGCGTGGAGATCTTTCGGACAGGCGCTGGCTACATCTCGCTCTACAGTGTACTCTTACTGTCCTTCCAGAGTGATGATACCAGCGACATGGTTTGCGCTGCAGATTTCAAAAGCAACAGGGCATTTCTGAAGTAGGCCGTTCGAAATAGTCTGACTCATCTCCGTTGGAAGAGCGTGCTGTTTGTTGCGTTAGAGACGTAGCGCGGGACACAGGGTAGGGATGGGGTGGGAAGTAACACGGTGTGGAAACTACTTCTGTCTGAATCTCTGTGGGGATTAGCGCAGCGTTGATTAAGACAGAAAGCTCCTGGAATAGGATCATGTTGCGTGACCAAAGACGGAGTTCGGTTCTTGTATCTCCTTAGGCTAAAAGTAGTGTGATCTTGGAAAATTAATTTAGTCTCTGAGTCATAGTTTTCTCAAGTGTAAAGTTGATAGAAGTATCACTTGCCACTAATTAAACTGTAGATCATGCGAAGCACTTGAGAGGCCTTCAGCTGAGATCAGAATAATTTAGGTCTTTAAATCTATGCACGTCTGGCTGCCTCGTTACTTTTATAAGCAACCTAGAAGCAGAGTGAGTAAAAAATAACTTGACAACCTAAGAGAGCCATAAAGATTAGCAGTTCCTTTCCTAATTCCTTAAGATGTTCTGCACATAGTTCCTTTTGGGCCATTGCGGAAGAATGGATAGAGGGGCGTGGCCAGGGAGGGAGATGTGGAAAAGGGGCCGCTGAGAAAGCAGCGAGAGAGGCAGGTGGCGTCAGAAGGTGGGGAATTAACACCAGACGGTCACATTGTCAGGAGGGATAGTGCGTTCCCCCCCTGTTGGATGTCGGAGTGTGGGGTTGAGGGACGGGACTTAAGGACAGGTCATTGCATTCGCGAGCAGTTGTATTGGTGATCTTGAATAATAGAAAGCATTTATTTGATGCTAAGTGCTAGGGGCATATTTGTCTCATTTAATCTTCACATCATCCCTGGGACATGGGTCCCTTATCGTCCTCAGCTTACAGCTGTCTACAGTGCCCTAGAAGAGGCTTGAAGAGGGTTAAATGAGGTCCTGCATCCAGTACAAGGTGGGAGGAACCAGGCTTTGAGCCCAGGTCCGTGTGACCGCAAAGCCTGACAGACAACACGCGTGTCCTCCCGGCCCCACAGGAGCCGGGAGCTTGAGCCCGAGGCTGGGGTGGCGGCCCTACCCCAGGCTCTAACAAGGGTACGGGTGAGGAGGCTACGGTGGGAAAGGCAGACACCTGTTCAGGAGTTTGGCAGTAAAGGAAGAGAAACGGTGGAGACTCGTGTCACAGGCAAGCGAGTGCTCCCCAGAACGGGCAGAGTTCCTATTTGGACTTGTACAAAGGGGGAGATGCAAGGCGCTGCAGGAGAAAGGGAGAAAGGGGTAAGACTGTGCCGGGGGGGACTATCCTGGGCCCTTCTCCTGTTTGCCCTTTGGGGCCTCTTGTCGGCCGTGCAGTGTGGAAGTTTATTAGGACTGAGCTACGGGGTGAGGTGGTGCCTTCGAGGTTAGAGTGAGTTACCATGGTGAGAGTCTGCCAGGTGGGGTCATGAAGGAAGAGGTTAATTTCTTCCTCCTTCCCTAAGACTTTTGGGAAGGGGGTGTTCATCCCTGATTCCAGGTAGCATGTAAACAAATGGGTAAGACTAGTTGGCATGCCTTGGAGGTGCCACCACTCTGGATTTTTCAAAGCACAGGCATGTCTATCTCCGATGACCTTCTGCTCCCGTCTTGTGTTCTTTCTGCCCCCACTCTTCATTCTGGTTTCCCAAAGGGGTTGTCCTGTGTGGCTTTTTTTTTTGTCTGGCTCAATTGATCATAGATGCAAATGCAACCTGACCTTGAGGAAAAGCTGTCTCATCAAAATGCTGAAAGTCCATAGGTACCTCAGCACTGGCTCCCCCAAAGTTGGTTGGCTTTCTCAGAGGTCGGAGGGCTCCGGTGGGCTTGAATAAAGCAGAATGGAGAGCTACACTAAGGAAAAGGAATTTGTTGCATTGTTTCAATAGCATGAACAAGTAGCCTCTCGGGCGGCCCGGGACGTTCACGCACTCGAAAGGCATTTACGTGTAAGCCCTGGGCGTGGGGTTGCCCCACTGGACTCCCGTGGTGGGGAGGAAGCCTTCCACTTGGTCTGGCCCGTGTTGTCCGCCACCGGCCCAGAGCAGGGTGCTCAGGTGACCAGGGCCCAGGGCAAACCTTACCTGAGGAGAAGTCGTTCACAAAGTCCCCTGGGTTCCTGTTCTTGGCGCAATGGTTGAGGCGGACCTTCTCCTCAGAAATAATTGTGGAAGACGTGGCATGATTCCTCCCCTTAGAAAGCCAGGAGTTGGCCCTCTTGAGCACCCCGTCTCTCAGAGAAGGAAGATCTGGCAGCTAGGCACATGGTACCCAGACAGTTACGCAGCCCTGCTCAACCCCCAAACCGTCCTCTACAGGTGTAAGCATTTCATAAACGCAAACCAGCTTGCTGGGACCCTTTCCTAGAAGGAAAAGAAGAGAGGGCCGTACATGGTAGGTCTAGTCTATGCAGAAACATGCTTCTTTAGCTTCAGGCTGATTTAAATTAGCAGGGAACGCATTCAGGAGACGAACATGACCCTAGCGTTAAAGAAAGTAGACAGAGGGTAGAGTTGAAGCTAAGAAAAAGGAGGGAAAAGGAAGTGTTCTCAATTCTTTTTTCTTTTCTTCTTCCTAGCAAGAACCAGTTGAGTCATCTTTGGGGCTTAGTAATGGAGTAAGTGATCTTTCTCCTGAGTATGCCGTCCTGACTTCAGCTATAAAAAATGAAGTGGATAGTACGGTGAACATCATAGGTAAACTGTTTTGACATCTCATTTTTCATACACACAAGCAGCCCCCCGGGGTCTGAAGTTTGTAAAACGTGATTTGAAATAACATAGTCAGGGGGAGGAGGTCTTGGAACCATCTGAAAACGCAAAGTTCCAGCCCCTAGATTTCAGGGCTGAAAAAGAAAGACCTCTAAGGTCAGATAAAGGAGCTTGCGATGGGTCAGCCTCAAGAGTGACTTCCCCGGAGAGTCCGGTAGGTGAAATGGGTTTTTTTTTTTTTCTCCCAGTGGCTCACGATCAGCAGTTCTCCGTCTTTCAGTAAGCGGTCACGTGGGCAAAAGTGTTATTCATTTAACTTGGGACCCAGGAGAGGGAAGACTGTCCTCGTGGGTCCTCTCTGCCCCTGCTCCCTGGCATACCTCCCATACAAGTGGCGCTCGTTCTTACAAATGAAGGAACTGAGGCACAGAGACCTGTTGCCAGAGGGCACACTTTGATTCCACAAAGATTCTTGAGCGCCTTCTGTATACCAGACTCCGAGCTAGAAATAGGTTGGGGGGCAGGACAGTCTCTGTGGAAGGACGGTCAGTCACCACATAGCGCCACAGATATCTACGGCGCTGGCATTTGAGAAGAATGCTGCAAAGAAAAGAACAAGAGGGAATATCCGGGGCCGGATTTAGATTGGGGGCTTCGTGAAGGGGTGACATTTCCTCTGCAGTGGGTGGGTGAGGAGGGGCCACGTGGGGCGGGCCCCAGAACTGTGGGACACGGACCTCAGTGTAGGAACCTACTGGGAGTACTAGGAGGAAATCCAGAGGGGCCGAAGCCCCCCCCCCATCAGAGGGGGACACAGGGTAGGCTCCTGGGGGCCTGTGCAGGCCATGGGAAGGACTTTGGATCTTATTCCCAAACTGCCAGAGGGTATGTTTCAAAAAATACATATTTTTAAATTTTTATTATTTTATTTAATTAAAAAAAAATTTTTAATGTTTATTTATTTTTGAGAGAGAGACAAAGTGCGAGTGGGGGAGGGGCAGAGAGAGAAGGAGACACAGAATCTGAAGCAGGCTCCAGGCTCCGAGCTGTCAGCACAGAGCCCGATGCAGGGCTCGAACCTGCGAACTGTGAGATCATGACCTGAACTGAAACCAAGAGTCGGACGCCTAACCGATTGAGCCACCCAGGCACCCCAAATATATATATATATATTTTTATATTGAAGTATAACAGACAGTAGAGTGCACAACCGTTTTACATACACCTGCAATGTAAACACCACCCCTTGGAGGGTTTTCGGCAGGAGGGTGACCAGTGTGAATTTCATCTCAACCAAGTCCCACTGGGCCACTGCACTGAGTGGACAGTGGGGGTTCTGTGCGGGAGTGGAGGCCCGTGACCTTGTCTTCCAGCTCCAGCCCCAGAATCCACAACCCGGCCTTGCCCTCAGGCGCCTTTGCGTCCCTTAAACCCTTCCCCATTTTGTAGCCTGTCAGGGCTTCTGATGCCGGTAAGAACCAGTGAGATCACGCAGAACCATGAGAGCAAACCTCCTGTCCAGGTACCTTGGTTCCTGGATCCTTAGCCGAGTACTGATGGGAGGCTACAGATGGGTGCTGTAAATGTCACTCGCCCCTCCTTCCCCCTGGGTTCTGGCGACTGGGAAGTAGGATGATGTATGCAGGGACTCCCCTGAACGCTGCGGGCTTTGGCAGAGTGCGGTGTGAAGGAAGGACGGGAGCATATGTTGCGAGCTCGCTGTATCAGGGCAGATAATGGCCCTGCCTGCCAGGCTTCCCTTCCTCGGCAGGCAGGCGGTCTCTGGAAAGCCTTCCCCATTGAGCCCTTTAAAAAGAAACAGCAACAACAAGCTAATTTGCCAAGACTCCAGGCACTTTTTCTTAAGATTCAGCTATTTCCAGGGAGCTGGTGGGTTTTGCGCTACCCTTCACTTATGCGGTGAATTCAGCCTCAGATAAAATGACAAACAAAAGCCAGAGTGGTATCAGAGGGTTTTTTTCTGGCCTTTTTTTCCCCCCCTTAAACATTTGGTTGAGTCTTTGGCATGTAAATTCTCTGTCAGGTTGATTGTTCTTTGCCCTTTCGGTAGGATTAGTGCTCTAGGGGCTGGTGCTAATTTAATGAGTCATTACTTCCTTCTTCCGGGCAAAGACTGGATGCCCGGTTTGGTGTAGAACTTGATTACACGAGTCTCTTCCTTGGCCTAATAATAAAATAATAATGGACGCAGTAAAAGGAGTTTGAATATCTTGAATCCGTTGGTGGCCCTCACAACGCTGTATAATAATATACCAAGTGGATCCATACAAGCATTTTAAAGGAATGGGTGATTGGTGATCCTTGTTAACAGCAGCTCTATCTCCAGTTTTAAACCCTTCACAGATTTTTTTTTTTGGTCTCCACTCCCACGTATCATTAATTAGCCATTCCCAGCCTGTGTGACTTGTGGACGGAGGTGAGAGACACAGGGATTCTGATTCCGAGGCCACTGTGGAATTTGAGAGATTCGGTTTCTCTTAACCTTTTAAAAACGCTTTATTGAAAACTGACACCGTTTCTCGCGTTCAGTTCATTTGTTTCTAAACCCGGGGTTCGTTCCAGTTTTGTATTTAGGCACCAAGAGGAAAACTTCCAGATGTTTTCATTCTACTTTTATGAGCATTATGTTGATAGGGTTAAAATTGGGAACTGAAATGAGTACTTGATATGAGAGCAATTTTTCACACTGTCCGTAAGCTCTTAGGTAGGGAAATAGATTGAAAATCAATACGTCAAGTCAGTGGAGGCCAACTACCCAGTACATTTTCATTCCAGACAGGGTAGAGGTTATTGTAAGTGAATCCAGTTCAGTGTGGAGAAGGAGAAAAGGGGAACGGACCGTGGCCCGGACACAGGGACTCTTGCTTGATTGCTGTTCTGTTTGACTTTTATTGTTGCCAGAGACGATAACGGTTAGTCACACGCAGGCTTACAGGCACACGCACCCTTGTGGCCATCGGCGGGCTGGGTCCTGGGCTTGCCTTCTTGTCCATAACTGCTGAACGCACTTTCAGGTGTGCCTAGTGGTGCACAGCAAAAAGGAGCACAGTGTCTCAATACTTAAGATTTGTCTTTTTACTTATTTATTTTTTTTGAGGGAAAGGGAGCAATTGGGGGGCGGGGGGCGGGGTGGAGACACACACACACACACACACACACACAGAATCCGAAGCAGGCTCCACGCCAACAGGCTGACGGCAGGGAGCCCGATGTGGGGCTCGGGCTCACAAACTGTGAGATCATGATCTGAGCTGAAGTCAGACGCTCAACCGACTGAGCCACCCAGGCGCCCCGGGATTTGTCTTTTAATGTTCCATCTCTCCTGTCTGATTAAACACACAGGTTAGCGTATAAGATAGCCCAAAGACCCATCCCTGCTTTCCTTTTAAGGAGTGGGGGGGGAACACTCCTTTATTTTTATTTTTACTTTTCTTTAGCATTGAATTCTGTCTTGTGGGGGAGGAGGGGGGGGAGGACTTCTGTTTTTAGGAAGCGGAAGACGCCAGCAACATGTTGAATTGTTCTGACAATACCCCCTGGCATCTTGCCCAGGTTAGCAGCGCTTTTGCTGAGCCGTATTGAAATCAAATCATCTCCGGGCCAGTGTAAAAAGTTTGCAGGTGCGGACATTCTGTCTGACTTGCCCAGGCAGTGCTTTACAACCCCATTGTGTTTCTTGATAAAAGGTAACCCCACCCTTCAATAAAGCAAAGATTGCTGTGTAACAGAGGAGGCTATTCATTGCTCCAAAGTAAATCGAGCAACCCTTAGTCACGAATAACAATTAGGAAACAATGTAATTTGAATTTTGTCTGGATTTTGTCTGCCCAAATGCACCTTATGGGATGTATGTACTTCTTTTGGTAATTGCTTCCAAATTTGACTGGCTTTGGAAGCAAAGCTTGGTAGCTCTTTCAGACAAGCTTAGGAGCTCAGGTATCGCCAAGAAGGACCTGCGTTGGAAGAGAACAGATTCGCGACGTGGGTCCCCACGAGGACCTCATGGTTATGACTCAAGGTTGGCAGCCTCTGGCACCAGAATTCCTAATGCTTTGAGGTCGACCAAAGGTGGTGCTAGGCGGTAGAATTATGTCTTCATCTTTTCCCAGCTCCTTTGCTCACCCTTCTTTTGTTTGCTGTTTTTCCTGGTGCTTACGATGAAAAACAAAAAAACTTCATCAACAAGATAAATAATAGCTTGAGGTGGCTCTTTATTTTTTTTCATATTTTTTAAAGTTTATTTATTCATATATATATATATATATATAGAGAGAGAGAGAGAGAGAGAGAGGGAGTGTGCAAGAGGGGAAGGGGCAGAGAGAGGGAGAGACAGAATCCCAAGCAGGTTCTGAGCAGTCAGTGTAAAGCCGGACGCAGGGCTCGAATTCACTAACTGTGAGATCATGACCTGAACTGAGATCACACGTTGGACGCTTAACCAACTGAGCCTCTCAGGGGTCCCTTGAGGTGGACCTTTAGGTGGAAGGCATTCCCTGGCAAGGGAGAGGGAGTGAAGGTCTTCCGTGCTCCTTCTCGGGGTGGGGTGGGGGGGCTGCGCCTCCTGCCTGTTTCTGGGAGGGCTGAGCTGTTCACCCCCTCACGCGACAAGGCACCCGGTTCTGTTAGGACTAGAAAACGCAGAGCAACATGAACCCCCACGTGAGACGTGAACCCAGACCCAGAACCCATAGTGCACCTTATTTTTCTCCGGTGGACCCGGCCTGGAAAAGCCTGGTCACAGAGATGGGCCCGTGCGGGACGCTCTCCGTCACCATGAGCGTGCAGAGTTCCGGCAGTAGTCTGAGCTATGTCTTTTCAACCTTAAGAAGTTTTTTTTTTGTTTTTGTTTTTGTTTTTTTACGTTTTTATTTATTTTTGAGACAGAGAGAGGCAGAGCATGAACGGGGGAGGGGCTGAGAGAGAGGGAGACACAGAATCGGAAGCAGGTTCCAGGCTCCGAGCCGTCAGCCCAGAGCCCGACGCGGGGCTCGAACTCACGGACCGCGAGATTGTGACCTGAGCTGAAGTCGGCCGCTTAACCGACTGAGCCACCCAGGCGCCCCCAACCTTAAGAAGTTTTGATTTGCCCAAGAAACCTGGCATCCTTTCATGAGGCTAAAGGTTTCTCACCTTCCCCTCTGCCTTGCCACTCCCACCTCATTTATAATTAACCATCAGCTCCTCGGGTTTCTCAAATCCGGCCCCTTCTTTCTATTTCTGACACCAGTCCCAGTCACCTTTGCTGTCGCAGCGCTCTGTTTCCATTCCGCCCCCGCCCCATTCATTCTCCACACAGGGTGACTTTTTAAAAAAAACAATGCCAGTCTCACCATGTCACCATTGTCCCCAAGATGAAGATCTGAGTCTCTCTTGTCTCCACAGAGTCCTGGTGACCTGGTCCTTGCCCACCCCTTTTATTTGTATATATACTTTTTTTTTTTTTTAATTTTTTTTTTTCAACGTTTTTTATTTATTTTTGGGACAGAGAGAGACATAGCATGAACGGGGGAGGGTCAGAGAGAGAGGGAGACACAGAATCGGAAACAGGCTCCAGGCTCCGAGCCATCAGCCCAGAGCCTGACGCGGGGCTCGAACTCACGGACCGCGAGATCGTGACCTGGCTGAAGTCGGACGCTTAACCGACTGCGCCACCCAGGCGCCCCTATTTGTATATATACTTTGAATGTTTATTTTTGAGAGACATAGAGACAGAGTGTGAGCGGGGGAGGGGCAGAGAGGGAGGGAGGCACAGAATCCGAAACGGGCTCCAGGCTCCCAGCTGTCAGCACAGAGCCCGCCGCGGGGCTCGAACCCACGAACCGCAAGATCATGACCTGAGCCGAGTTTGGAGGCTTAACGGACAGAGCCACCCAGGCGCCCCATGTATTTGGTTTTGAACTTGAATGATTCAGCATGTTGTGACTTCCACGTGCCTGTCCAGCGTGCAAGCGAGGTGGCTCTGGCTTTGTCACTGTGGCACGGCCCTTAGGGCTCTGTCAGCGCAGCACAGAAAGAAACGGATGTTTGGCAGTTCCGCTGGGAAGCGTAAGCTGCTACCCCGGCACGTCTCACCCACATTTCTGCTCCCAGACTGTTGACCCTCGTGATGTATTGATCAACTCTCCTGAGATTGTATTGGGGCAGAGTATTTGCTCCCCTTGATGGTAACGTGTGGTGCTGTTATCTCGGCCCCGTCACCCTCGTGCTTCACCCTGGCCTACATCAACCGGTTGAGGTGGGTGCAGGCTGCAGGGGGTCTGTCTGGCCTGTGCGAGGACAGAACTCCATTCTCTAAAATTATTAACCCTGTAGTGACGGTCTTTCCCACCATTGCTCTTGGACATCTGTCCCAGATCATGCCTGCATTTTATTCATATGCACACACACACACACACACACACACACACCCCAGATTAGAAAGACTTGGGTTTTAGACCTCCTTCTGCAGGTTTTTTATTTTATTTATTTATTTGCCACATGACCTTGGGCAAACTCCCTAACCTCTCTGAGACTCCATGTCCTCACATATAAGGTAGAAATAATAATACTGATCCTGCCTACCTCACGGGGTTGTTGAGAGCACAAAATGAGCCTAGTGGAAAAGTCACTGTGTAGTTAGAAGGTGGTAAAATAATATTGTGATTAAGTAAGATCCGAGTAAGAAAAGTAGCCTCCAGTCTGTGCCTCATCGTCGCAGCTAATATTAACAGTTCCAGTTCTCAGACTTTCAGACAGGACCAAGAAGAAATTTCTCTCCATAATACCACGCCGATGGCCTGATTTTCTGTGCCCTCTGATACGCTTTAACGTTTCATTTACTTATTTTGAGGGAGACAGAGACAGCGGGAGTGAGGGAGGGGCAGAGAGAGAGGGGGAGAGAGAGAGAGAGAGAATCCCAGGTCGTCTCCATACTGTCAGCGCAGAGTCTGATGCTTAACTGACTGGGCCACCCAGGTGCCCCCCTCCCCTCATTGGCTTTATTCTCGACCCTGCAGCTACCTAGGTGACCTTGCCGGTTATTTGTCTGGCCTCTCTGGGTCTCAGCTTTCTTTAGTTATAAAGTGGTAGGACCAAGCCTCCCCGCCTTCAGAGGCCCTTGTTTTCATTTCTAATAGTCTCTGCTATTAAGAGCTTTCTGTGACGCATGGGGGCAACTGTGTTCTCAGGTGGAGCCCTCCACTAAGTCAACAATTGTTAATAAAGTTGGGATGACCCTTTAAGGAACCACACTGGCTCATCAGTAACCAGCCACGAATAATATTGTTGTAATTCTTAGCAACTAGGTCCAGATAACATTACATTCCTGTGGGGGGCTCTTTCCCCGATGTGCTGGAGAAGGTTGGTGGATTTCAAGCCCCTCCAACCATTGGAGAGTTTCCTTGGCACCCAATATAGAGCTGTTGAAAAGCAATCCCACTGCTGGTTATGAGCCCAGAGTCTCATTAAGGTGAGATGCGTAAGTTTTTATCCTCAGATGGGCTTATTAGGAAGCCAGAGGCGCCCGGTCAGAATTTCCTGAGCTGTCTTAGCTGGGGAGACCATATCGGGGAGTACTTGAGTTGAGCCTTGGGGTCAGGGAAAGTGGAATCTGATTGCTGGTTTTGCCACTTACTGGCTGTCTGGCCTCAAATTAGTATTTAACTCTTCATGATGCCTTTTCCTCGTGTCTAGAATGGGGACAGTAATTGTGCCTTCCTCATGGGGCTGTGGAGATTTATAGATGGGACGTACAGGGTGAGTGGGAAAGGCAAAGATTAAGTGCTTGGGAAGCCTTAGGCTTTGTACGATTACTTATCCGAGGGGATGTTCAGGTGCCTAGCAGGGTGCCACTTGTGACTTTATTTGCCTTAGGGGTTGCTAACAGTTCTGCTACTTGCCCGTCTTTTCAGGTGTCAGGAGTCAGGAGTCGGTGTCACTGGGGGCAAAGGCTAGTGGTTTGGGGAACTCGTGAGAGAGACATAGAGGCAGAGATTGGTCAGTGGATTAGGGGTTGTGCCTAAAGCACATCCAAAGAGCATCTCAGATGTTGAGATTTCCCTGTTTCTCTTCTGGGCTGGAACCTTACGGATTGGGACCTCAATGATGTTCAGATATTAAGTGAAATAATGTAAAATGAACCTCTTCTTGGCCGGTGCACTCAGTTGTGTAACCACCACTATATTCAAGACCTACGACATTTTATTACCCCTAAGCATTTCCTCCCCTTACCCCCAGCTTCTGGCAACCATGGCCCGCCCTATCTTCATCATTTCATCTAGGTTCTAAAAAGCCCGGCGCGCCAGAAGTCCTGACATTTGCTAGGAAACATTCATTGTCACATCCGGCCTTTGCAAGCGGCCATGGTCTCCTCTGGGACTCCGGCTCCAGTCGGTGAGCCTTGCCGTGTTCATTCATCTCTTTGTTTAGCAGAAATTCACTAGCTGCTCTCAGACATCAGCCACGAGCCTGGGCTACGACTTGATACACAAAGTTCTAATCCCAGTTCTCGGCTCTCTCAGGAGCCACAATTTGGTGGCGAAGATGACGCATCCAAATAAAAAGTTAAAAGGAGACATAAAGAATTAACTTGCAATAGGAGGCAGAAAGTCAGGAAGTGTCTCCAGGTCATGTCATGTTGTTAGTGTTGGCCGAGCAGTGGGGACCGCGAGTGAGGGGCGCTCTGGAAGGGGAGGTCAGACAGTTCTGGATGGTCAGGAAAAGGCTCCAGAAAGACAGAGGCATTCTGAATGCTGCCTGTTGCTCACCTTCCCCTTCCAACCCGTGTTACCGCCTCACTGAAGCCTTTGATGCTTCCCACTGGGAGAAAGTTCTCTACTGTCTTTTCTTTTCACACTGTCCTAAACTTCACCTCTCGAGCCTTCTGTGCTGACCAGGAGCCCTACGAGACAGCTCACAAACCAGGCCCTTGCTGGCTCGGTCATGTCCTGCCCCTCCCCAGTACGTGACAAGTTGTCCTACGAAGTAGGTGCTCAGCAAATCTTCCGTATGTTGAATGACCGAGTCGGGCATTCTGGGCAAAAGCAGCGAGGGCGAGAGTTCCTGGTCAGAGAGTTCGCGGGGCTGTTGTAGAGAGGAAGACTTTTGAGCTGCTGTCATTGGGTACAGTCCCAGCTCGCTTGCCGTCTATTTGCAACGACAGTGCAAGAGAGAATGAATTTTGGAGTATGGGAAGTTAACGTGGCTTCGATGGAAATCTAATTCATAGAAGAGCCTAATTGCCTTAGTGTGCAGGGTATTACTTGTAGCCAGCCCTCCTCGTACACACACCCCGTTTGGCTTCTATCTGCCGACTGCTTTTAGGACTTGGGAAATCTCGTTTTCCTGCCATTTTGTCTTCTGTGCGAGAAGAGGTGGAAGAAACTCGAGAGAGGTCGGTGTCAGCACTCAGTCTGTGTCTGGTGAACTGCATAATTGATGCTGTCCTGCTCAAATAGGATAGTCCAAAGATAAAATAAGAATTGGGGAGTCTGCTTGCCATATATAGTCTGCCTTCCTCCTCTTTAATTTTGTCCCCTCCAGGAGAACTTAGACAACATTCCATTTCCCTTCCCTTCTGAATGCTGTGGCTTTGTGGATGGTTATCACATCCCCAGATCTCCTTGCCCAGCCTCGTGCGTGCTTTTCCTCTCTTCCTTCCAGAACCCGAGAATCCTCACTCCCTTCTCAAGCCTTCTCCGAGTAGAATCAGGTCATGTTCTCCCTACGTCGGGCTGGTCATTTCATCTCCCTCCAAAAAAAGCAATTAAAACAGGAACTCATTTCTAAACAAAAATACCAGAGCAATGAAAATACTTTGAGCGGTTAAAACAAGCATTTGTCCATGATGGCAGACTTCTCAAGAAGATTGGAACACGGCGGCCTTCTTGCCTACCCTGATGGTCGGGAAGATGCGAGGGACACGGACACCGTACATAATCCACAGACTGTGTGACTTTGGAGAAGTCAGTCTACCTCTCTGTGCCTGAGTTAGTTTCTTAGTTGATCGTAGGATGATGGTGGTTTGCCTGTCATGGTCATGGGTGGAAATGTTAAAATAACTTACACGAGTAAAACATTGACTGTGATGGCAAAGTATTTTGAGGCCCTTGGGAAAACACTGTTATTCCTTTGTTATTTCCGTGGGTTTATTGGTGGCTGTTTTCAGGGATATTTCATCCAGTCAGTTGCCAACAGAAGTCTAAGGTCAGTTCTGTTGGAAAGTAGGGGAGGGCATTAGGGACATTCGAATTAAAACCACCGTAAGATACCACTGCACACCTATCAGAGTGGCTGACAGAAAAATAGTGGCCACGCCAGAAGCGGACGAGAATGTGCATAAATGAGATCATCCATACGTTGCTGGTGGGAATGGGAAACAGTACAGCCACGTCAAGCCAGAGTTTGGCAGTTGCTTGTAGAATGAAACATGAAGTTACCGTATGACCCAGCAATTGCATTCTTGGGCTTTTATCCCAGAGGGGTGGAAACTTAGGTTCACATAAAACCTGAACACGCATATTCATAGCAGCCTTATTTGTAACAGCCAAAACATGAAAACGGCCTCCTTCCCCAGCCTCTTGGGTGCCTTTCCTCTCTTCCTTCCGTGGCTGGAGAGTTAAACAGACTGTGCTATATCCACACCAGGGAATATTACTCGGCAGTGAACAGGAACCAACTGTTGGTATCCACAGCAACTTAGGTGAATCTCTAGGGAATTATACTGAATAAAAAGCCAATATAAAAAGGTTACTGTGTGAGCTCATTTATGAAACATCCTTGAAATGACACAAATTATGGAAATGGGGGACAGGTTAGTGGATGTCAGGGGTTAGAGATCATGGGGAAGAGAGGCTGAAGGAAGGCAGATATAAAAGAGTAACGTAGGAGATACTTGTGATGATGGACGTGTTTTGTATTTTGATTGTGCTGGCAAACATGAAACTCCGTAAGTGATAAAATTGCAGAAAGCTAATTGCGTGTGTGCATGCGCGCACACACACACACGCACGCACGCACGCACGCACGCACAGGAAAACTGAGGAAATCTGAACAAGATGCCTAGAATGTTATCAGTGTCGGTATCCTGGTATTGTACTGTAGTCTTAAATTTTAATTTTTTTAAGTTTATTTATTTTGAGAGAGAGCGTGCCGGTGGGGTAGGAGCAGAAAGAGAGGGGAGAGAGAGAAGCCCAAGCAGGCTCTGCATTATTAGTGCAGAGCCTGATGTGGGGCTCGAACTCGTGAACCATGGAATCATGACCTGAGCTGAAACCAAGAGTCAGATGCTTAACCGACTGAGCCACCAGGCGCCCCAGGAATTGTACTATAATCTTGCAAGATGCTTGCATTGGAGGAAACTGGATAAAGGGCACACAGGATCTCTCTATTACTTCTTCCAACTATACGTGACTCTATAATGACCTCAAACTAAAAGATTTAATTAAAAGGAAGTTGAGGCAGGATTCAGAGGCAAGGTGGTCGGAAATCATCTTGTCAGTGTTCTGGGGAGCTGGTGCTACCAATGTGTGTTGGGCTGGGAAAACCATTCTGTTCCACTGTTCAGATATTCCATCCAGTGGTCATGTTGCCTGCAGGGTAGGAAGGGGCTGGGAGTGTGAACAGAGCACCCACAGCTGGACATGACACAATGGAGTGGATTTTGGTGGTCCTTTCTCCTTAATAATAACATTTGGTAATATCTCTCTGGACCCAGGACCTGGAAAATGGCACAACAGCTTCCTTCGGAGCAAGAACAGAGGAAAGAAATGGGTCAAGTTCAAAGCACTGTCTTTCTGGCCCTGGGGCTAGGTCTGGATGCAGCCTCCAGTCCTGCAGGCTTGGCTGTGATTGGATTGAGTTTGGGACATTGCCACATGTAAGCACCATTGGCCAGCATGCTGGAAATAGCCCTGGGGAGCCAGGTTACTGGCAAGCTGCTTCTCTGGAGACATTAACCCAAAGCTAAAGCTGTCCTTCAGTTTCGTGGCCGATGACATGTGGTGACTGAGAATCTGACTCCTGACCATTCAGCTTTTTGGGGGAAGGTTTTCTTTCTTGAGAGCACATGTTAGAATCGTGAATCAGGCATCGGCGCCTGATGGCTGTCTTTTCTTTGAAGTTGTAGGACAGTCACATCTGGACAGCAACATCGAGGATCAAGAGATTGTCACTAATCCTCCGGACATTTGCCAGGTTGTAGAGGTGACCACCGAGAGTGACGAACAGCCGGTCAGCATGAGCGAGCTCTACCCTCTGCAGATTTCCCCCGTGTCTTCCTATGCAGGTAAGGGGGCAGGAGGGGAGCTTTGGAACTGGGCACAGATCAAGGTGGGGCAGCCCTTCAGGGTGGGGCCACCCACCCTCCACACAGCAGAGAATCTCTCCTCCGTCTTGGGAATTATTCTGGCTTTATTGTCTCAATGAACATCTCCTTGGGTACTTTTGTTCCCAGAAGTCATAGCCATAGCGTTTCTTTACTCGATCACCCATAACATCTTTGTGCATGACTAACAAATACTATTTCTTTGGAGAAGTAGTACATCTAAGGCTATTTTGTTTGCAGAAATCTGGAAGGGTGTGTTCGGTGGAATCTGAGTTTGACCAAAAACTGGATAGAACCTCGGGGACCATTTCTTCCAGCTCCTTCATTTTTACAAGTGAAACACTTATTCTAGGTCACATGGCCAGTGAGGGTTTGGGTCAGGACTTGAACTCAACCTTGAGACCTGGACCTTCATTCCACTCCGGCAAGTTTACTTTTTTCCACATATTTTCCCCTTCTTTTTCAATTTAGTAGAGCTTCTAATCAGGCCAGGTATCTGACTCCCCAGGGAAGGGCCACATAATGACCCAGGAGTAGGATTAGAACCAGTTTAATTTGGTTCTTCGATCCTTATAGAACAAACCAATGAGTCCTTTCTCTGCCAACATTACATCATCTTATACTCTCTGATGATCTCTGTTTAATTTTGGGGGGACTTGGTTATAATTAGGAAATATATATCCCGAGTCAATGTTATTGCTTGCAGACATTACAAAAAGAAAGCAGAGGTCCTATCATGAATAACTACAGTCAGCGCTCATAAATGTCGAGGAGTCCTTCCCAGTGTCCTTTCGTTAGGATGCTGCTCCCGTGACTGACACACAGTCGTGTTGGAATTGGGTTGATCGTGACAGGTTCCTTGTGAATTATCAGCCACTAACCTAACCTTTTAGTTCCTGAACATCAACTTTCTGGGTTTGTTTGGGTTTTTTTTTTTTTTAGCTTATTTTTTAAAGTCGTGGCTAAATAGACATAACACAGAACTGACCATTTTTGCTACCTTTAAGTGCACATGTCAGCGGCAGTAGGTGCCTTCACAGTGTTGTGTCGTCGCCATCCCCGCCATCGGTCTCCAGAACTTGTTCATCTCGCAAAACTGAAACTCTGTCCCCATTAAACACGAAGTCCCCGGTCCCCTCCCCCCAGCCCACCGAGAGCGACCACCATTCTGCATTCTGCTTCTGTGAATTTGGTTACTGTGGGGGGGTACCTCATGTGAGTGGAATCAAACAGTATTCCTCCTCTTGTGATGGGCTTGTTTCCTTTAATGCCCTCAAGGGCCTTTCTTCTGTGCTAAGAACATACAATGAATGTGAGATCAAACCTCGCCTACAAGAACCTTCTAATCTGTCAAACCGGATAAGCTTGTCATTATTTATTTGTCACATTTTGAGCCCCTGCATGTGCCTTTATGGTCTTTGCCAGGCCCCAGGAAGAATAACTACTATTTGCTGCAAGTTTCTCGTGCCCCGGGAACTGGGCTAACGGCCTGGTATCAGCTGACTTGTTTAATTATGAGAATAACCCTGTCAGCCTGGGTATCATCCTTATTCCCTCTTTAAAAATCACAAAACTCAGGCCAGTGTGGGTAAAGCAGTGTGTCCGGGGACGAACAACTGGTAAAACAGATAGAATCCACCTACATGTGGCTGGTGCCCAAAGCCTGTTCTTAACTGCCCCCCCTACCCCGCCCGCCCTCCCCTGTTATGCTGCCCTGGACAGCTGCACAGGGTTCTTCCGTTCAGTGTGCACCCACAGCCCTGATCTCAAGGACCCACCGAAGACGCAGAACGGCATGTTTATGCCTTAATTTTACAGCTGAGATAACACTAGGTTACTTTGCTTATATTTACGTAGCTATGGCTAAAAACGAGTGACTTTCTTCTACATCATGAGCTACAGGCATTATTCCACCCCGTGGGTTTGTTGTTTTAAGGGTCATAGTTTTATTTTTTTATTTTTTAAATTTTTTTAAAATTTTTTTAACGTTTATTTATTTTTGAGACAGAGAGAGACAGAGCATGAATGGGGGAGGGGCAGAGAGAGAGGGAGACACAGAATCGGAAGCGGGCTCCAGGCTCTGAGCCATCAGCCCAGAGCCCGACGCGGGGCTCAAACTCACAGACTGCGAGATCGTGACCTGAGCTGAAGTCGAACGCTCAACCGACTGAGCCACCCAGGCGCCCCAAGGGTCGTAGTTTTAGAATAGATGTTTCTGTTTATCTGTTGAAGACTTTCCGAAGACTTCTTGAGGATTCCGGAAAGACATTTTCTTGCTATTCTTCCCTCAGTGGCATTTTGCCTTAGCAGAAGAATCCCAAGGACAGCTGATCCGTGCAGAGAGAAATGAAAATTTCATTACCCTTTTCAGGATATTTGCATAGATTTGAAAAGAAGGATTCCAGTGCAGGCTGGCAGGCAGCTGGGGGGTGTTGTTGGAGCCTGGCTTTTCTGTCTGGCCTTTGGTTCTTTCCATTGTTTTTATTGTCTGAATTCTCCAGAACCTTTTGGAGTGAGGCTCATTGGCTAGAGCCAAAATGTTTCATCACGGCTGCTTTTCTAGAGCTTACCGATGTGAAATGTACCTGTTACGGATGGTGGCTGGTTTAAGTCTTTTCGACAGGAGTTTTACGGCTTTCTGCTAGGAGAGGCAGCTCTTTGGTTGTAATTCACTCTTCTTATTTTCCGTTCCCCAGAAGGATAGGCTGTTTGTGTTTTCGTGATAAGATTCCTTTGTTTGGACTGGAATTCAACTGTCGACTTCCTCCAACCATTTTCATTCACTTGTTTAGGAAACTGGTATTCGGAGGCTGTTGTTTATTATTTTTTTACCCTCACTGATCACTGAAATCTAATCCAGTAGCATTACAAAACCACATTCAGTTTTGCAAGTCTGTCTAAATTTTGTGGCGAGCAAGAAAAGAGGTGGTTTCTTCGAGTGGAGGTACTTGTGTTGGATGTTTGAAGACAATATAAAATTCTTGCTGGATTCTTAAAACTTTCACCCTGGGGAGAGATAATCCCAAAGGCCAACCTTGGGAAACTCTGGAGGACGGTCATTTTATATTTAAAGGTTTATTATAAAGTGGCGCCTTGCATGATGTATCTATGGCACCAGGATTTTATTACGTAATTGATGGTTTAGTAAAAGAAAGCCATAGCAATATATGGTGGAGGGCTGGAGAAGAGTTAGAGGAGAGAATATAATACAAAGGATTGATTGGTTATAACCAAGAGAATGGAAATTGCCTATTGACCTGGAACGGGCAGTGAAGACTTCCTTAAGGAAACCATAGTAGGCTTGCATTTGGTTGGGTGGGGCGAAGATAAAAGTACTTTGAAATTAAGAACACTCTGATTTGAATCTTTTGATTGAGCTTTCCAGGGAGTTGAGCAAAGGATGGACGGAAAGAAATCCTTGTCAATCTTATTAATAAAGCTTATGGAATAAGAGCCTTCCAGAAAATGTACCAGGGTATCAGCATGCAAAAAGGCTTTAACACTACACATATTGCATGATTGCACATGGCACATATTGTGTAAAGACGTATTGTTTTCCTCCCCATAATGTTCCTGAGGTGTTTGGACAGTAAAAACTGTGCTAAAGTGGAGTGGGAACCCAAGGCTAGTGTCATCCTAGAACCACCGCTCTGGAAGAAGAACCTCAGAGATCAGCCTACCCAAGGGTTGACCCCCTTCCCTCTCACCAGTCACTTTCAGGGAAACTGGGACCACCGTGTTGAAATGAGCTACTCACGTACCTGTTACCGCTCTGCACGTACTTTATTTAAATTTTTTTTTTTTTTACATTTTTTTTTGAGAGACAGAGACAGAGCACAAGTGGGGGAGGGGCAGAGAGAGAAGGAGACAGAATCTGAAACAGGCTCCAGGCTCTGAGCTGTCAGCACAGAGCCCGACGTGGGGCTCGAACCCACAAACCATGAGATCATGACCTGAGCCGAAGTCAGACGCCCGACTGACTGAGCCACCCAGGCACCCCTGCACGTACTTAGTCACTAGTGCTAGTCAAGCAACTCCCAATTTTTTTTATTCCATTGTATTCACAACCAGTAAAAAACCAAATCCAGACTAATCAAAAGGGAAAACAAGATAACAGTACAGGCTGATATTGGGCAGTAGCATTGACCCAGAAGCAGTAGCTCCAATGAACACATTTGTCACATACAAAAGGATCTCAGGGTGCCTGGGTGGCTCAGTCAGTTAAGTGTCTGACTTCGGCTCAAGTCATGATCTCAGGGATTGTGAGTTCGAGCCCTGCATCGGGCTCTGTGCTGACAGCTCAAGAGCCTGGAGCCTGCTTGGCATCCTCTGTCTCCCTCTCTCTCTGCTCCTCCCCTGCTCATGCATTCTCTCTCTCTTTCTCTCTCTCAAAAAATAAACATTAAAAAAAAAGGGGGGGGGTTCTTGAGAATGGTAATGGTGAGGAAAACCAAGGAAACAGAGGAAAATGGGCCTGTGTGCACCTCAAAGACACTGTGAGCTGGTGATTTGGGGCAGCCAGAAGAGCTGTAGTTATTCCAGAGAGAAGGGTCTCGGGTCCTCAGGCTGGAGCTTCACGCATCCATCTGCTCCTAGGTAAAAGGCACTCAAGGCCATTCTTTTAGACAACTAAAAAATCTCAGCTTGCTATTATGGAGCTGTTGTTATATACTGTTATGAAATGCAGTTACTTCAGAAGTGATCTTAATCTAGAAACCATGCTCTCCACTGACATTTGCGTTAAGTTCAGAACACGTATGTCTTTTCTTGTCTCAGACCGTCTCCCTGCAGTTGAAAACTGGGTACTTAAAGGCAGTTAACATTCTGACGGTGGTCATGGTCTCTGCGAGGTCTTCCCAAGGAGTCTCCCCAGGGTCTGCCTTCCAACCTGTCCCGCCGCTGGGGCTCGGGCTGTGGCGGAATCCCGGAACCTTGGTGGTAACTGCTCATTTTCACATATCTCCAGGCCCCGACACACGCCTGTTGGCATCTGTTTGTTTCTTTTTATTTCAAGGGGAAAGGAACCGAAGGTGATGGCATTTAGGGAGGGTACTTAGGAGCAAAAGGGGTCTAGACATGTAGGAAAGGAAGAGAAACCTTGGCTTTGGAGCACAAAGAAAGCTAAGCCTAAAAATGGAAAGGGGATCTTGAAATTTCAGCTGGAGGAGCAGGAGAGCTTCAGGAAGCAGGGCTGCTGTGTTCGGTGCCCGGGGCCCTGGGCTCAGACTCGCAGTTTTGTTTTCTCTCCTCCGTGCTGACTCAGGCCACAACTCTGGCAGGTTTCTCAACATCTCTGTTCCTCATTCTTCTTGGGAGTGGCAATACTGATTCCTGCCTCCTCGGGAGACCGAGCTAGCCCAAGGGTTCCGTGAGCAGGGGAATTTCCCTTTTTTGTTGTTTTTAACTTGTTTTTGTGTGGAAACGTTTCTTGTGCCTGGTGTTGCCAGCCAGCGTCATTAGCGGCCGAGGCCCGGCCTTGTCCCGGTGGCTGTTGCTCCCAGTCGGGGAGGGAAGTCTTGTCAGTCTGAGGAGAGGAGAGGCCCGTATCCTATCTAGGTGCTCCTGGTCAGCCCTCGGGGATCACTCAGGCCCTGGGGGTGGGGGGCTGGGGGACAGTCACTGGAGGACAGTGGCTGATCCAGGCGTAAAAAGGCTCCAGGGTGGGCCCAATGTGGTCAACATTCTTGATTTGTCTGGTTAAGGAATGAATGAACCTGTGGCCCAGTTTATCCGTTTCTTCTTTAACCTTGACTTCATCGAGATCCTGCTCTGTGGCCAGTGCTCCGGGTGGGTGAAAAGGCTTCGTCTGGGCTGGAGCCATCGGGGTCCTGGCTGTGCCACCCGCCAGATGTGAGACTGGAGGCCAGTCCCTCAGTAGATTTAGGATGGAAAGAGGTAGAAGGTGCTAGAACACATGAGCTTTTCTGCATAAGCGGGGGGGTTGGGGGGGCGGTATGGAAATAGGAGCTGCTCCCCGACTGACGATCTCAGTCAGGGCTGAACAAGACCCACGTGCAAAGACACCAGCACTGCTGACACAGCTCTCTAGAAAAGTACATTGTGATGCTTTCTCTAGGCCTTGTCTGTAAATGAATGACTCAGACTCCGAGATCTCTAAGGGTCAGTGTATTTCTCTGCCCTCTGTGCTTTCGTTTCTCCATGCTGCAAACACTGAACAGCCGCACGCCATCATTTTTTTATTTAAAAACGAATTTTTTTTTTTACCTAAAAAATTTAATTAATTACTTATTTATTTTAATTTTATTATTTTTAACTAAATTTTAAATAATTTTTCAACATTTTAATTTAATTTTTTTTTCTTTCTTTAAAAAAATCCTGTATGCACAGGTGATATGTGATCAATCACTTGCTATTGACTTTGACTGTGTTAATCTCCGTGTTGTGCGAATCCAGTGTTGAGCAAGGCTGATGAACTCAGGATAAAGGTGTGCTATCGTTTATTGAGTGTATGCCGTGGGCCAGGCCCTGTGGTAGGCCTTTTCCCACATATCCTCTCACTGATTCATCACTCAGTCCTCTTTGGAAGAGGTCCGTACTCCTGTTTGACAGATGAGGAAGCTGCATTTTGTGAAATTGAGTAACCTGCCGTGTGTCTCACAGCTGGCAGACTGAATTGGGATGGCAACCTAATTGGTTATCTGTCGCTGCACAACAACATAACCACAGACGCAGCGGCTTAAAACAACACACATCCATTATCCCGCCCCGGTTTCTGAGGGCCAGGAGCGCAGGCATGGCTTAGTGGGGTTCTTTGCCCAGCATATTGCCTGCACAGACCTGTGGTCAAGGTGCGATCCGGGGCTGCTAGCTCGACTGAGGACGGAAGTGGTGGGGAGAGTCTTCTTCTAAGCTCACATGGTTTGGGGGGGGGAGGGGAATGTAGTTCTTTGCAGGTTGGCAAACTGAGAACCTCGGTTTCTTGCTGGCTGTTGGCTGGAAGCAGCTCTTACTTTTTGGTCATGCAAACCTTCCCAACATGGCTTCCTCAAAGCCAGCCAGGGAGAAAGTCTCCTCACGGGACAGCATTCGGTCCTCGTTAACGTAACCACACACATCCCATCGCTCACTGTGTTCTGTTGCTTCAAACCAAGTCTCAGGTCCCACCTACGCTCCAGAGGAGGGAATCCCAACGAGCAAGTAAACACCAGGAAGGAGATGAGGATCATGGGAGCCCCCCCTAGAATCTGTCCGCCACAGTAACCCGGGTGGGAAATGTAACTTTATAAACCCAACATAGAAGTATGAAAGGGACATGAGGTAAAGGACCAGATCCAAGTAAGTGGGGGTAATCCAGGAAGGCTCTGAGTCGGGACTTGAGTGAACTGACAGGGATGGAAAGAAAGCACGAGTGGGGTGCGTGGATGGATCAGCCCTGAGGAAAGGGGGTGAGGCAGACGCAGGAGGGAGCGGAGAGCAGATTGGCATCCTGGGGACCAACACCCCATCCTGGGAGGCGGCGGCCATGAAAAAACATAGCCTGGCTCCCAGAAAGGGAGCTACCCCCCAACTCTAAAACTTTTCTCGGGAGGGCCAAAATCAGAGACATAAAATCCACTGCAATGTCTCCCGAGCCCCAAGTGCTTAACTTTACAAAGGGGTTGAAGACGAGTTCGCTGACCCATTTCTTTTGGGAAAAAAAAAAAAAAGTGCTGATATATTTTTCAAATACTGCCTGAGCCTCACGACAGTTGGAGCGGCAGGAATGATGGCCCTGTGTTTTTCTCTCTGTGAACAGAAAGCGAAACTACCGATAGTGTGCCCAGTGATGAAGAGAGCGCCGAGGTAAGCATGGCGGCCGCCACTCGGCTCCAACCGACGCTGTGGGAAACCATTTCCATTCCCATCCAGCACCTCGGTGTCCCGGCTGCTGGTTAAGCTGCTCTGTGTTTGACCATGAGTTTTCCTGGAGGAGTGTGTGTGTGTGTGTGTGTGTGTGTGTGTGTGTGTCTTAAAATATACATAACATGAAATTTACCACACTTTTGGATTTTGAATTCTAAATTTAAGCTTTGGGACCTGAGCGGGAGGCAAGAAGAGAGTGAGATGTTACTATTAGAAAAAGAGGCTATGACGGCAGGAAAAGGAAACTCAAGTGGAGGCCAGGAACTGTTGATATTCTCACCACTATAAACATCCCAGTTCAGCCGCAGAAATAGAACGTCCAAGTGGCCAAGAGCAGTGACCGGAAGTAACTGTCAGAAAGTGCTAATAAGCAAATGTATCGGCACCTTTACCTGGAGTCCCCTCTCTCTGTGATCGGCGCCGAGGCTAGATGTGTGTTCAGTCTGGATTCCCAGTCGCCTGCTTCCCATTTCCCTGCTCGAGGCTGGGCTCACACAATGGCAGGAAATGGCTGTAATGTGATGGAAAGCATTCCTGCTAAGGGCCTGCTTTGTGTCTGTATTTGAGGTAGAGGGACTGACCGACTAATGGTTGTTTTTAATCCGTCATTTCCCAGTGTACTAAATACTTCAAATAAGAGTCCAGGAATTCTGCAAAGACAGGAAGCGTAGATGCGCACATGCCAACCCTGTTTCTTCAAGGTCAGAAATTCCAGCTCATCCTCTGAGCGAAGCCACCTTGGAGGCCCCCTGTTTGCTCGGCACACTGGAGCTCTAAGCTATACCCATTTGAAGACAACGGAAGGGCTTCTACCCTCCCGAGTTCCTCACTTCCCTTTCTCTGAAAACGCAGATTGACTCACAGATTGGATTGGGCCAGGAGTGAGGAACCAAGTCTCTATGACAGACCAGCCATGATGACCTAAAACCTAACCTAACGATCAGGCTGGGTGGTTGGAGGAGAGGGGAACCAGAAACCCAAGTTGCTGCCTTGTTTTCCTGCCTTCATAGAACAGTCTTGCCTGTTTTTTCTGGGAGGTAGCAAATGGGAATTGATAAAAAGGGAAGAGAAACCATTGCTTGGGATGTGAATAGCTGGGTATGGATGTCAGTTGAGGGCTGTCGAGACGCTAAGCTTCTGTTCATTCCACGCCTCTTAAGAAATTCATTTAACACACCGACACGTGGGAACAGTGGTGCCTCTTTATAGAAAGCCGTTCGGTAGAAGGCAAAGAAAAAAGATGTATCTCTCGATTATTTTTCTTTGCAAGGGACGACCACACTGGCGGAAGAGGAACATTGAAGGCAAACAGTACCTCAGCAACATGGGGACACGAAGCACCTACCTGCTGCCCAGCATGGCGACCTTCGTTACTTCCAACAAACCTGACCTCCAGGTCACCATCAAAGAGGAGAGCTGTCCGGTGCCTTACAACAGCTCGTGGCCCACTTTACCAGACCTCCCCCTCCCGCCCTCCGTGACCCCAGCGCCCAGCAGCAGTCGGCCGGACCGGGAGACGCGGGCCAGCGTCATCAAGAAAACGTCAGATATCACCCAGGCCCGCGTCAAGAGCTGTTAAGCCTTTGACTTCCCCCGGTGGTTGTTGGGATGTCTTGGCTGTGTTTTGTTGTTTGTTTGTATTTTATTTTTCTCTCTGACACCTATCTTAGACAAATCTAAGGGAAAAAGCCTTGACAATAGAACATTGATTGCTGTGTCCAACTCCAGTACTGGAGCTTCTTTTTAACTCAGGACTCCAGCCCATTGGTAGACGCGTGTCTCTAGAGCCTGCTGGATCTCCCAGGGCTGCTCCCTCAAGTTCAAGGACGTCATAGGACCAACACCCACACGGGCAGCGCGGTGCTGCGTTGCCTGCGGTCAAGGCCAGCACAGTGGAGTGGATGCCTCAGAACGGATGAGAAAATGTGAACTAGCTGGAATTTTGTATTCTTGTGAATATGTACATAGGGCAGCACTAGCGACGTTGCAGTCTGCTTCTGCACCTTATCTTAAAGCACTTACAGATAGACCTTCTTCTTGTGATCTTGCTCTATTTCACGGCACATTTCAGCGTTCCCCCTTCGCGGCCCTTTGTGTCCTGCCTCCCGGCCCGTCCCCTCCACTTCCCTTTCCTCCTTGTCCTCCCCGCAGAGGCTGCGTTCCGCATCCCTGAGGAGGAGAAGAAGAAAAAGAGCTTCTCCACAGATGTCCCATTTTTAAGACTGCTTTCAAAAAAAAAAAGAAAGAAAGGAAGAAAGAGAAAATCTAATCTGCTGTGCTTGAATGCCACGCGGTACAGAGGAAAACTATCATGGAGATATTATGCAAATTCCCAGATTTGAAGACAAAAATATTCTAATTCTAACCAGAGCAAGCTTTTTTATTTTTTATACAGGGGAATATTTTATTCAAGGTAAAATTCTAAAGAAAATATAATTGTTTTTTATCTTTTCTACAGCAAATTTATAATTTTAAGATTCCTTTTCTTGTTTATCAGCAGTTGTTATTACATCCTTGTGGCACATTTTTTTTTAATTTTGTAAAGGTGAAAAAGCTTTTATGAGCTCATGTAGCAATCAAATTATCCTGTGGATTGATAATAAATGAATATGATATATAGTTAAATTTTTAATGGGCATCATGCCTGACTTTGTCTGTGTCTACTTGGGAGCACCACCATGGGACAGGGCTGGACAAGTATCGTTGCTTCTTGGGCATCAAAACTTTCTCCCATTTCAACCACGAGAAACCCCGGGGGGTTCTTAACCATGAGGACCAAATGGCCTCTTCTCTCGAATGCTCACCATGAGCCAGGTGCCAGGCTGCGTGTTTTACAGGAGTTCCCTTTCTCACTCATCAAGGTTGTGTCCAGGATAGAGACTTCTCTCCATTTCACATGGAAGAAATGGTGACTTTTAAAATGCCTTTGCTCAAGGTCACGTGGGTAGTAATCAAGGGCACGAATGAAGCCCAAGTCTGGTGTGACTGTGGAGGCAGTCATTTACCTGCTCCCCCCTCTCCTTCTCCACCTCTGTGCTGCTCCTGTTCTTCCCCATAGGCTTATACATAAGACGAAAATTTTGTATTTTTAAAAAAAAAATTTTTAAGAACGTTTATTTATTATTGAGAGACAGAGTGTGAGCATGGGAGAGGCAGGGAGAGAGGGAGACACAGAATCTGAAGCGGGCTCCAGGCTCTGAGCTGTCGGCACAGGGCCCGACACGGGGCTCGAACGCACAAACTGTGAGATCATGACATGAGCCAAAGATGGACGCTTAACCTACTGAGCCACCCAGGCGCCCCTGAAAATGTTGTATTTATGTCACACACCAGGCCCAAGGGCAAGACGTTTTCAGTAACAGGAGGTACCTGTTGGGTTCCTAGTCTCCATCAGTCCTCATTCCAGGACCTGACCCTTAGACTGAGAAGCTGCCCTCAGTACATAGGACATGTCTTTTTGCATGAGAAAACTCCAGACTCCATCACCCATTTGTCATTTCAAGGTGTATACCTGACCTTGGCAAAGCCACTGCGCTAACCTCTCCTGCTTCCGAGATGTCTACAAAATCCGAAAACTGAGGCTTAGCTGCCTGTCTGCTACCTCCAGGGTTGTGGAGGAGATTGCCAAGTTAATTTTTGAAAAGGTTCCTTCAATGAAAGGACAGTGAGCTGTTTTTATGCTTTTCTCCATGTGTGGCTACAGACATAATGAGCGGTCATAACATTATCCAGCTCTGAACGGAAATTAACTGAAGCATTTTCCTGGTTGATGTGTTGAAATGCCACATCTGGATGGTTGACTGCTTCTGCGAGGAGCACTTTGTGGACCGTGTGTTTACCTCAATTTCATGGGTGAGCCTCACTTTCTTAGTGAAAAAAGTCCCAGAGAACCTACTCGTCTTCAGAGTCCTAAATAGAGGAGTCCAGCTCTCTGTGACTTGTATCTAAGTCCTTTTATTTGACCCTCCCGTTTTAAAATAAATTAAAAAAAAAAAAATCGTAGCAGAACGTGGCCCTAAGCCACGTGGCCTGGCAGTCACTGGTTTGTGGGTCGCTCCTGGTCCCCGTCCCCTTCTCTCTTCCCAGCTTGTTTCTCTGAGGAGCCAGCTCACATCCTGCCCCTTTGCGCAGCTCTGCGCCACCCCCGCTTGCGTCCCCCACCTCTGTGGGTGTAACCAAGACTTCCAGAACCTGACCAGGTGAAAGAAAGTTCAGGATTTGGAAATGCACAATTGAAGTCCCAAGGATCATCATCCATGGCGGTGGAAAACAGAACCCCGTTTAAATTCTTTCTGAGGAAGGCTGTATTGTTTCTAAGTGTTACTAGCCAGTTGTGTAGAAAACAATGGTGGGGGTTGACATGAGGAAGAAAAGCAAATGAGATGGGGCATCTCAGGGACTCAAGCCTCAGACCTTGTTGTTGTCAGTTAGAGGAAGTACCAGGGACATGTGCTCCGTTTGGCTCGCGCCTGTGTGAGCTGATAGGCTTTTATGATGGGCTGTGTGTGTGTGTGTGTCTAAGTAGCAAGTTGGATGGAACGACTTCTGGAACGATAATCTCCATTCTCTGCAGCCGGCATCCAGGGCTCTCCCCTGATAACAGAAACAGTGTACAGCTATGAGCTATGAATCCAGTGACAGGATCTTTCTCCCAGTCAGAAGGCCGAGAGAACCCAGCACATCCTCCAACTGCACAAGGCTTCCAGAACACCATTTGCAAGTGTCTAAATAAATCCATGCTCAACCGTAGCATTTTTTCAATGTTTTGATGAAGTAACTGCCAAAGGAGGTGTTTAGTCTGCGCAAATGTATTTATAGAGGAGAAGAAATACACATGGAAAGAAATCCACACAAATCCATTGGACATCAACCCCCCCCAAACAGTATCCCTTTTTTGCTCCTCGCTTCTCAAGTATACTAAACTATCAGGTACCCACTAAGGAGATAAAAATTTTAAGGATGAGGAAGATTAGAGATTTGGTCTCAGCATTCTGAATTTTAAAACTTGTGCTTTTGGAAATATTTTGCATGTGAATGAAAAAGACGTTAAGCCCCAATGGCCTCCTGCCCTAAACCAGAGAGAGGGAACATTAGACATTCCATTTGCTTGAGGCTGTTCTTTGAACGTTGAATTCATTAGGTTTTAAAAGCCCCTGTTATTCTAGCTGTGGACCAACAGACTCAGATAAAAGGTGAAAGTAAGAACCCCACTCTTCTGCCAAATTTCTACTGAAGAAAGACAAAGAGCAGGCGAGGAAGAGGTTTGCAACGAGGTAGCCGAGAAGGGTCCCTGGCATGCAGTCTCAGTACCAGTTTCGGTTTGGAAAGAGAATGGAAACAGAAACTGGTTTTTACCTGGTGGTGTTCAGTTACCTCATCCTAAAATTCCATCCAGTGGTGTACCCAGGGCCACGATGATCATAGCCAGCGGGAGGCGAACCTGACCAGCCAAGGGCACCGGGAGCCAGCTCTGCGTCTGTTCCCGGGCCACAGTGGACCCCTTCCCAAGAGTGTCACAGCCCACGGGACTGTAGGCTTCTCGGGGCTGTGTCTCAGTCATGCCTGCATCCCAACATGAGGAACAAGGTTGGCAGTCACCCCCAGAATCTCTTCCTCCTCCTCCTCCTCCTCAGAGATCGACCATTCCTGTGTCAAAAGGACAGGGCTGGGGCTCGGGAACGTGGCCAGCCCCAGACCTGGAGAGGAGCCCCACGGCGTGCCAAGAAGGTGCTGGGTGAAACGTTAACACCCTGAGGCTGCCTGGCCTCTGGGCCCCAGCGCGCCCTTCTGGACACTGACCCCGTCCCCACGCTGCAGCTCGGGCATCCCTGGCTGTGCTGTGGGGGCAAATGAGGGTTTGTTGCGTTTCCTTCTGTGGCTGTGCTAACAACAGGTGCAGGGGCTCCGTGTCTCTGCTACTGAAAATAGTGCCTGGAAGGAAGGAAGTGGCCAGGCCTAATAGCTGGTTTTAGCAGAAATGTTAAGTCTGTCCAAGAACTTGAGTCATGCTGTGGAAGGAGCAAGATGCAGGACATCGCAGAGTGCACACAGTCCGAAAAACATTTTCTGGAGTCCTTTGACCAATTTCATTAGACGGAAAGCTGCATGTGCACTTCTGTTCCTCTAAGCAAGCTGCTCTTTGGAAGTTTGGTCATTTGCTCTGTAGCTGCTCTGTAAACACAGGGGAATGGAGAATGCTGGCTCCGGGGAATGTGTCGTGCCGGGATTGTGCAAGCACCGCTCGGTGAACCCCTTACACGCGTGGCTGGGGAAACACCACCATCACATGCCATGGCCTGCGCGGCACCAACAGTTGATTTTAATAACACAACTGTTTTTGCAGGTGCAAAAAATTCCAGAGCGATTGCATCTCTCAGTTTCAGTTTTGGTTGAGAAGAACGTTTCAAAATTGAAACACCCCAACACCCATCCGCATGAATCCTCAGGGAAGGAGAATACCCAAAATGTTCCATCTGCCAAAAGCTTGGGGCCCAGATCTGAGGATGCTCATGTTCTCCTAATTTTCCCCAAGGCACCAGTTGAAAGGTGTTGACATTTCGAATCAACAAGTTATATGCTTGAACCCGCTGTCTGAAGTTTCAGGATAATGTTAGCAGCTAAAGAAGGTGAGTTCCTTTGGATTAGGGATGGCTAAGCCTTTATTCACTCCTAGAAATAACATTGATAAATATTCTCTGTGGAGTTCACTGTTCTGACTCCCAAAGAGGTTATAAACTCGGATTTCTCTTGTCTTTCCCAGAGGATCTAATGCAATAAATCCTGCAGTACCTTTTTCTCTGGGAAGTTCACATATTGTAGTCTTAATGTAACTGTGAAATACAGATGAGATTTCATTTCATATTCATAGGCTGAGCTCCAACACATCCAGGGTAGAGGCAAACAGGAATCTTAGTAAAAGTGCAAATTACAACTCCAAGCCTTTGCTCAAATTTCACCCCATGGCTTCAGGGGTCACAGCAACACGGCTGTGATCTGGGAATGAAGACACAGGCTGGTTGAATAGATTGATGTTTGCAAACTTTTATGTGCAAGCTTGATTTAAAGTAATGTGATTCCAAATGCCTTTCTGTAGCATCTCATGAATTTAATTAGGGTCACCAATCATCTTGGTTTGCCCAGGACTGAAGGAGTCCTGGGATCAGGGGGCTGGGCCAGCGGGAGCGGGGAGGGGGGGGCGGCTTTAGTGGTGAAACTGAGAAAGTCTCAGGCAAGCTGGGAGGAGTTAGTCACCCTAAATTTAATGCCAAGATCCAGAGAACAGATACCATTTTGTGTTCTTTGAGGATTTTCTAAACCCAAGTGGAAGCTTCATGAGGAGGTGTTATTGAGGGTATATTGTTGATGAGTCTATTACTAATACATTAATTTAGTAGTAGTGTTCTGTTAAGAAAAGATTCACTCATTGGACACTCTCTATTGTGTTCTCAATAGTTGCCAGGGCTGTTCTAAGTGTTAGAAAACTGTACAGATACGAACAAAACTAAGTCCTTGTTCCAGCAGGGATGGACAGTCAACCAATAAATCATCTTTGAGTGACAGTAATAAATACTATGGAGAAAAATAAAGCTGGGTAAGAGAGATAGGGAGTGAACGGGGGTATTCAGACTTTCATTTTAGAGCTTAAAGGATCAGTTGAAGTGTTGGCAGTTGCAAAGACCAGCAGTTAGTGGGAAATAAGGAAAACAGTGTGTATCAGCAGGGTTCAGTTGCAGGAAACAGAAACCACTCTAGCTATTTTAGGCAGCAAGGCAATGAACAGAGAGAAGCAGGTGTTTACTGCATTGTTTGGAAAGCTGGAGGAGCTGACTTGGTTCCATAGCTGCCACTGCCGTGAAGCTCGGAAATCAGGAGGCTGCCGCTGTAAGGAATGACTGAGAACACATTGCTGTCCCTGAAATGTGAGAAGTAAGAAGTGCCTGTCACCCCCCTTCTGACTATCTCTTAGCACCCATTAAATTAGTGACCAAAAGCCCCAGTGTCTCCACAATCGTGTTTGCCAATGGTTCCAGCGAAATCAATGGCAAGGTGGATTTTGCTTCAATTCTGACTTCCAGCCTCATGCAAATGCGTATAATTAGTCGACCCTAATTCACAATTAGAAATCCAGCTGCAAGAAAGACTAGGAAACATGGTTCTAGATTTCCAACCTCTGAGTTAGAAAAAGACACACGAGAAGGAATTGGGAATGAGCCTATTCAGGACATCCATACATCTCCAGGAAACCACTCTTTGCCAAGAAGACCAAAGGAAGTAGAAAATCCAAGGTAAGACTGTCCAGAGAATCAAACTTCATCCTGTACATCCAGCGTGTATGGGAAGGCAACATTGTGTAGTGGGAAGAAATTAGGTTTTGAAATCAGATAAACCTAGATTCAGTTCTCACTTGCTGATGACTTTGAGCAGTCTCTTAATACCTATGAGAAATGGCCTCTTTATATATAAAAAGGAGTATTAGCACCTTACTTGGAAGCATGTTGTAAGCATTAAATAAGATAATACTATTAAAATATAGGGCATATTGTAGGCATTCAATTTTTTATCAACCATACAGCTTGTATGTAAAATTGTTAACAAACATATTTTGGAGTGCTGATTCCAAATTACCCATCTTCTCCCAGACTTAGATTAATTCAAGGATTCACCACAGAAGATCCCAATTTCTATGTAGCTAAAATGAGCCGGATTTTTTTTTTTTTTTTAAGATCCTGGGCCATCCTTTACCGGGACGGGCTAATTCTATTATTGAGTGGCTTAGAAGGAGCTAAGAAAACATTCCTTTCGTAGAAGTTGAAAAGGTCAGAACTTACTGGTAGTTACTTTTAGTTTTTACAACACAGAATCAAGTAAAAAAAATTTTTTTTAATGTTTATTTATATTTTCAGAGAGAGAGAGACAGAGTGCAAACAGGGGAGGGCAGAGAGAGAGGGAGACACAGAATCTGAAGCAGGCTTCAGGCTCGTAGCTGTCAGTACAGAGCCCAGCGCGGGGCTCAAATTCACAAACCATGAGATCATGAACTGAGCTGAAGTCGGATGCTCAACTGACTGAGCCACCCAGGTGCCCCTCAAACAAAAATTTTAAATGCCTTATAAAACCTCCAAGGGGAATTAAATAAACTTTTGATTATTGAGGTGATTCTCTGGGTCGGCAATGTAATACCCATCTATCATGGACCAGTTTGCACCACATTTCCCACAAGATTCATGTGATGCATGACATTTGGCTCAGCAATTTCAAAATTAGGTGTATTTCAACGTACTTATAAAACAGGCTATCAAACAATTAAGCTTTTGTGCTTTTTGGGCTCATGGATGGGATGAGGGAACTTATATGGCAGATGGTTTGTCAGAGCCCAAACATGCGCCAGGTGTGAGGGCAGGAGTACTCCCTCCTAGGGCCTCTGTTTGCCTACATCGATTAACATCGGGGCTGAGAAAGCTCTGGAAGAAGAGCTAGAAGATAGAGACTAGATCCTGGGATGTGACCAGCTGGAGTCCATAAGACTCTGAAGGTGGTAGGTGAACATAAGCTGTTCTCGTAGCGTCAAGACTGTTGCTTGAGCCCATAAGGACACTTGGCCACCCTTGAGAAGCATGTGTACCCCGAGGAGAGAATGGCGGAGGGTGTGGAGAACTGCCACCTGAGGGCCCCTCCCCCTCCTTATCTCCCTGGCTAGTGGTTTGATGAGTCGTGGCCTGAGCCCGAGTGGCAGATCCAGTAGAATGACCAGAATGACCCTGGAAAGGGCAGAAGCAGATGGCCAGGAGGAGCTCTCAGACATTCTGGAGTAGGGCCCCATCATTGGGACATAGGGTGGCCTTAGCCAAGGGATGAGAACTTGGCTACAAGTGGCTAGGTAGTGGGGCCGGCAGGCGGCCCAGGGAAGCAGCCACTCCAAGCCTAGGGATGGACGAGGTGTACTTGGTGGGTGGGTGCATGAAGCAGAGAACCCAAGACACGAGAGCTGGAGGGGACCTCAAAACTGGGTGGTAGTAATGGAAAAGGGTTCTGCTACTGAAATCCTTAGGTTGCATAGGTTGGGCTTTCAAGTTAGGGACACAGTCTATGTGTCCTATGGTGTCACATGGATGCAGGATGGTAAACATTGGGACATTCAAATTACAAATGAATAATAAAAAATTGGGGATGGGGGGGGCGCCTGGGTGGCTCAGTTGGTTGAGCATCCGACTCCGGCTCAGGTCATGATCTCAGGTTTGTGAGTTCGAGCCCCACGTTGGGCTGTCTCCTGTCAGCGCAGGACCTGCTGCGGATCCTCTGTCCCCCTCTCTCTGCCCCTCCCTTGCTTGCTCTCTCTCTCTCTCTCTCTCTTTCAAAAACTGAATTAACATTTTAAAAAAAGTTTTTTTCATCGTAGTGTGACCATTATGATGTAAAAGTGTATTTCTTCTTCATTTCTTCAAGACTGTCGAGATTTCCCCTCCTGTCTCCTCTTTCCTCACCATCAGATCTGTAAGGAACACCACTGCTTCTCCATGTATCTGATTCTCCTCCAGAAACAAGGCTTCTCTCATGAGTGTTCCTTCACTCACATTGAAGACCCTACAGGGAATCAATACCACATACATGTGCCTTCTAGAGAATTCTTTTGAAGGATGAGCTGCTTCCAGCAAGGGATAGGTGGGGAAAACGTCAACAAAAGCACCGATGATGAAAATTTAACGTATATACTTGTATAACTAACACCAAAGCAAAGTTGGGAATGTGATCAAATAATAGAATGTAAACATGTGTTCTGGCCAAGCAGGAAGAGTGTAACTAAAAAACGGTGGAAGAAGGGAGGAAGAAGGGACCACCATCTCATTCATTGTTCATTCTCTCGTATTATTCATTATATCAATGATATTGACAGATACTGGGTATGAGTCGTATCACACCACTTAAAATGGACAAAACAATAAAAAGTGAAGAAAAAGAGAAATCAAAGGTATTAAAAAAGACATAAGTCTAGAAGTATCCAAATGTTCCTGCATGAAAACAACATGGCCAAATATCTTGATCCAGTAATATGGCTGCTACAGATGGAATGTTTGTGTCTGTCCAGAATTTGTATGTTGAAGACTCTTTCCTCGGTACTGGGAAATGGGGCCTTGGGAAGTGATTAGGTCACGGGGTAGAGCCCTCATGAATGAGATTCATGCCCTTAGAAGAGAGGCTCCGGAAATCTCCCTCCTCCCCTCCATTATGTGAGGACACGGCAAAAAACAGCCATTCCATGCCTTTATCTCAGACTTCCCACCTCCGGAACTGTGAGAAATAAATTTCTGTTGTTTATAAGCCACCCAGTCTATGGTATTCTTGGTTTAGCAGCCTGAATGGACTAAAACAATGGCTCTGGAAATTGCTCAGTTCAGTGATTTGAAGGAGAGGATAAGGAAATGTTCACACACCAGACTCTGGGGAGGGGAAAGTGTGTGTCTAGAAAGAAAACAGTGCTTTGTCTCACTGCTTCGACTTGTTTCTAGTTATGGGATTTCATCTGTTTTGAATTTTATAAACATTTCAATAATGTATGAGATTTTTGGGATGGTGAAAAGAGAAAATGGGTTTAAAAGGGTTAAGAAACAGTAATCTAAGCAAGTTTCCATATTTGGAGGATAAGTGCAAGCACCTGAAATCGAGTCTCTTCATACAGACTTTAAATTCAACAGGAGCACAAGAGTACCACCCGTAGCCCATGACGTCAGCATGAGAAGAGACAGAATACCCCAAACTTCAAATTACCAACAAGGAGAGAAATGAAGGCTGTATCCCAAGAGAGCTCCTATCACTTGTCACTATAACCTGGGTAAGAGCGTGGGAGAGAGACTTAAAATCTCCAGGAAAAAGAGTAAAGAGACAGGGAGCACTTAGCTGTAGTGTAGACAAAAACACTCACAGAAAGAGCAAGTTTTAAAACTAAGTGAAATGTCTACCGCACAGTGAGGGAGAAGGTGCTTGAAAGTGAACAGAACCAGAAATAGCCGCTACAGGAAAGCTTTACTTTGTGGGAGAATCAGGTAAACCAAAAAAGGGCGGTGCACCTTAGAGACCTGGCAATGAACGGAAAAGAAGGAACTAAGAAGAAAACTTAGGATCTTGCAGAAATGACACATAAATAAGACCTGAGGGCTCTGCTCCCCATCACTGTCCCCCAGAGACATTTTACCTTGCGGCACGGACAGCTGACAGTGTTCTTGAATTAGGAATTCTGTTAAAAATGGCTCAGCAAAAGAAAAAAAAAATCAACCTAACTCTATAAAGAGATGCTATTAGAAGAACCCAGAGGGGTGCCTGCGTGGCTCAGTCGGTTAAGCATCCAACTTTGGCTCGGGTCATGATCTCATAGTTCATGGGTTTGAACCCCGTGTCGGGCTCTATGCTGACAGCTCAGAGCCCTGAGCCTGCTTGGGACTCTGTGTCTCCCTGTCTCTCTGCCCCTCCCCCGTTGCACTCTGTTTCTCTCTCTCTCTCAAAAAGAAATAAACATTAAAAAAAGAAAAAAAAGAAAAAGACAATAGATTTGGATGTTGCATGATTTCAACATTGAACAAGGGCAGTTAAATGATCAGGAAGATGAAAATAAAATAAAGAAAGGTGTAGCCGAGGTGGAAGACAATGTGATCGAAATGGAAGATAGGCAAATAAAGTGCAACATATAGAATAGCAGTTCCTGAAGAAGGAAAACAAAGCAATGAAACATAACTATAATCCAAGAAAACTGCAGAAATAAGAAAAAAATGTAAATCAATATTTTAAAAGGCTCACTACATATCTAGGAAAATTTTCCAGAAAGAACTTGAGGCATTTTGGGGTAAACCATGAGATTTAAAAACAATTTTTTTATTGCCTTTATTTATTTTTGAAAGGCAGAGAGAGACAAAGCATGAGTGGGGGAGTGGCAGAGAGAGAGGGAGACACAGAATCTGAAGCAGGCTTCAGGCTCTGAGCTGTCAGCACAGCTGACAGGGGCTCGATGTGGGGCTCGAAGTCACGAACTGTGAGATCGTGATCTGAGCTGAAGTCAGACGCTTAACCAACTCAGCCACACAGCTGCCCCCGAACCATGAGATTTTATAGACACACACACATACCCACAATCCTCAGCACCTGTATTGATGATAACTTACATCAAACTGGTGGCTTAAAGCAACATAAATTTATTTTTATACAGTTCTGGAGTCTGGAAGTCCAAAATCAAGGTGTCAGTATGTTCCCTTTGAAGGGTCTATGAGAGAATCCTCTAGGCTTTTCTCAGCCTCTGGTGACTCCAGGTGTTTCTTGGCTTATGGCCACATCACTCCAATCTCAATGTCTGTCTTCATGTGGCCTTCTCCTCTTTATCCCTGTGCATTTCTTTCACTTCCTCTCTCAAATTTACATCCCATCCTTTTCTCTTTTAAGAACACTTGTCATTGGGGCACCTGGGTGGCTCAATCGGTTAAGTGTCCGACTTCGGCTGAGGTCCATGATCTCACAGTTTGTGAGTTTGAGCCCTGCATCAAGGTCTCTGCTGTCAGCACGGAGCCCGCTTCTGATCCTCTGTCCCCCTCCCTCTGCACCTCCCCTGCTCGTGCTCTCTCTCTCAAGAATAAATAAACATTAAAAAAAAAAAAAGGACACTTTTCATTAAATTTAGAGGCCACCTGGGTAATCCAAGATGACCTAATGTCAAAATTCTTGATTACATTTGAAAAGTCCCTTTTTTCAAATAAGGTAACATTCACAGGGTCCAGGGATTTGGCTGAGGACATACCTGTTTTGAGTCACTATTTAGTCCATTACAGGGCCTCCCAGCTAACAGGTCAAATTACTTATAAGGGTAAGAATATTAAACTGACATCAGACTTCTCATGAGCAACTTATAAAGCCAGTCAATAAAGGACAGCTTTTTAACAGGCTCAAGAACAAAGACTGTGAGCCAAAGATTTTCTATCCAGCCAAGCTTACCTTCAAATATTAAGGTTAAAGGAAATGGTTTCAATATGCAGTAACTCAGGGAATACTGTATACGTGTGCCAGAGAGGACTCTTTTAGAGGATGAATTTTATCTAACCAAGAGATAATTGGTAAACTTGAGCAAAAGCACTAGTAGTGAAAATGTATTTTATGATGTAATCTTATTATATTATATTATTTTATTTTATTAGCATTAATTAATTATTATGTTATTTATGTTGTAATATATTTAATTGCATAGCTAAGACTAAAACGAGGGTGAGAATATGGATTGAAGAGTAGTATCTCTATAGTTTATGCTCTGGAAAAGTAAAACTAACACAACCAAAAAAAAAAAAAAGAGAGAGAGAGAAAGAGAGAGGGGGAGGGAGGGAGAGAAACAGCAAGGTAGGACAGTAAAATTGACAGTTGTATAGATAAGTGAAGAAGGATACAAATGGACATACCAGATGGCAAAGCCTTAGTAAGAAAAAAAGGGAGATTAAGGGCACTGTCAGTGGAACAAATACAAAGACAGCCCCTGGAACAGACATACAAACATTCTGAAATGCCAAAAGCAATGAACAAAGAAATTGCAAAGAAAATATGCCCAATGAAGAAGGGAAGACAGTAAATATAACACAAGCATGATTAAAACATAATGTGATCACCTTGAGACTAAACATGTAAGACAAACCAGTTAATGGAATGGACTTTTCTGGTGTCTTCTCTTTTCTTGCTATAGGGACAAACGAACCAATTCTCAAATTAGCTCACAAGGCAAAAGCAGATCCCGTGTTATATTTAATAGACGCACCTCAAACACAGTGATTCAAAAGACCCAAGATAAAGAAATGGCCAAAAACACACCATAAAAATAAAAACAGTAGAAAGACAGGGTAGTGACTCATATCGGTTAAAGTAAATTCAGGCCAAAAACCTTTAAATGAGACAAAAAATACACTTAAGGCTGAAAACCACAATTTGCAATGAAGAGAAATGATGAACATCTATGCACCAAATAATACAGCCACCACTAACATAAAGCAGAAATTACATGAGATGAGAATAGAAGAAGATAGAAAATAGAGACTTCAGCACCACAAACTCAGCATGACAGGTCTAACACAAAGGAAATAAAGATATACATGTTTTAAACAAGTTAATAAATAATAAGGTAGAACTTGTGCGCATATGTTTAATACTATGCCCTAATAATAGAGATTATATCTTCTTTTCAAATGTAATGAACATGGATCATTTTGAAAACTTGATCATATATTCATCTTTATGGTCACACTAAATGAACCCGGGTTAAGTTTGGTAGACCTCTGCTTTTATTGCATGTGATGCATGTGCAGTGAAAACCGTTCTCACTTTAATACGTATCCCTGACCTTTTCCAGACACAGCATAACTAATATCTCCTTTTGAAGGTCAGCACGTGGGCAGCTTAACATACACCAGGCTTTCAGACACCTGTGTCTCAGGATCGGTGACTCCTTTAAGTCTCCAGATCTCCTGAAGGGGGGGTCTGTTGCTCGTGCTCAGGCGGATCACTCGGTGTGCCCGTCAGCTGTGCCCTGCGGTCTGTGCTGTGGCCTGTGAGATGGATGGCAGCATCACATTGCCACTCAGCAAGGTCAGTGGCAAACATGGGAAACTACAGGGTGGTCGTACGTGAAATACGTGCAGAAAACAAAAGCTGAGCGTGGCTTCCGTAGCACAAATACAAAATGCCCCGAATGCTTTTCCCGCAGTGGTTTTGCCGTTCGCTGTATGGTCTGAATCCACAACTATTCATTCTGATATTTAATAATTCCTTTTTGTTTGTTTGTTTGATAAATAAACACTGTGGGGAACAATACCCTTTTTTAAAAAGTACATGCTTAGTGAAACAAATTATTACTATCTTTTTGATTCTTGGGGAAGTTATAATGAACATGTAATTTACACTAAATTTTTGTGACATTCACCATCCAGCCAGGGACTGGCCACAAGAAAACCTGTGGACAAAACCTACTAAAGGACTGTCAGCATCTATTTCAGAAGTTAGTGGTTATTTTAAGAAGATTGTAGGGGCGCCTGGGTGGCTCAGTCGGTTAAGCGTCCAACATCATCAGCTCGGTGATGATCTCGCGGTTTGTGAGTTTGAGCCCCGCGTCAAGCTCTGTGCTGACAGCTTGGGAGCCTGGATCCTGCTTCAGATTCTGTATCCCGCCCTCTCTCTCTGCCCCTTCTCTGCTTGTACTCTCTCTTTCCCTCTCTGAAAAGTAAATAAAGATTAGAAAAGATTTTTTAAAAAGATCATACTTGAAGTTGGCTATTTAACATAGTGGATACCAAAAATGTATTTATGTATCACCGTGAAGCAGTGGTGACTTTGTATTTAGATCAAATGTCTGTTTTTCTTTTTTCTCTTTAAAAAATTTTTAACGTTTATTCATTTTTGAGAGACAGAGAGAGACGGAGTGCCAGCAGGGGAGGAGCAGAGACAGAGGGAGGCACAGAATCCGAAGCAGCTCCGGGCTCTGAGCTGTCGGCACAGAGCCCGACGCGGGGCTTGAACTCACTGACGGGACCACGAGATCATGACCTGAGCTGAAGTTGCAGGCTTACCGGACTGAACCACCCAGGTGCCCCCAAATGTCTGTTTTTCTACATGAACTTTTGTATTTTCAGTAATGGTGCCCCCATTATTTGGTTCCAGCAGGACTGCTCAGCCTGTGCCTTGATAGTGGCCAGGAAAGTCCAGGACCTCCAGATGCAGCATGCAGAGACAGTGGGTGATGCAAAATGAGGCCCTTTCTCAGAAAATAATTCAACCCGAAAAAGTAAGGGATATCTTGCATTGAATGTGGAAGATTTCCTGGCCAGAAATGAGAGGAAAGGGTTTCTAGCTGCTCCGGTAGAGACGTTACTCTTTCCTGTCCAGCAACCAAGGGCCGCTATGGCAGAGGCGCGTGGTCCTGTTTGCTTTTCTTATGTCGGTCTGCGGGGCTGCGGGCACCAGCAAGAGGCTGTATTCTCACCCTGGGGCTGGCTCTCAGTGAGAGAGGCACTGAGCCCCTGCTAGGTGACTCCTTCTTCCAGACACTGGATCTTGGCCTGGTTTGTTGGCTTTGCCCTCCCATGTACGTTCATGTCACATATTTCCAGATTTTTTTCAGAGGCAGCAAGGCAAAGCTCTTCCTGCTAAAACATGAAGGGAGGGGCTTTGCTGTATGAGAGCTAGTAACCATGAGGAAAAGGTTTTTGCTTTATAATTTTACTCAAAAAGAAACAAAAGACACCCCAAACAAACACAACCATACATGTTGCACACAAAACTGCAAAAAAATACTTTTTGTAGGATTAAGTCCTAATTCCTGTATCAGATGTGAGTTGGGGTTTCAACAACAGCTAATTCAAGGGAGGTTCAAGGCCGTACAAAAGGGAGCCTTCGTATTTTAGCACAGCCGCGAAAATACACATTTGCCTTTGAGCCCTCAGGAAACAAAATCCGATCTGAAAGAAATTAGTCTCATGGTATTTCAGGCAGGAAGTTTAAAATAAACGTTCACTATTGTCTTCTTCTTCCTTTTCAGATTGGTTTTCCCTCCAAACTGTGCTTTGAATTCTCTTATCTCCAAGGTTGGAGCTGGAGCGGGAGTTGGGATTACAGAAAGTGTGGAGGAAGGCACAACTTTTCAGCTGGTGGATACGGTGTCAGCTCTGTGGGCTCAATAGAGTTCTCAAGGCCTTGTGAGTTTTGAAAACTGCCGTATTTCCTCTAATTTAAGACTCGCTCTATTTTTCTTACATGTCAAAATAAACAAAAAAATAAAAAAAAAAGAAATTGCCCCATCACGCAGGGCGAGTTAAAAAGTTTTCAAAGCTAGGGGGAATTGTTGTGACCGTTTCATGCATCATTAAAAAAAAAAAAAAAAAAAAAAAGCCTGTTATTCAGAATTCAAAATCTGTAGAAAATTTCTAGTGACTTTCACTAGAAGCTATTTAATGTTTATCCTTAAAAAAAAGGAAAAATGAAACTATAAGTTTAACCAAAGAGGAAATGCCAGTAAACCCCTAGGATTCTCCATGATGCCTTCAAATTATATTGTCAATCTTAAGTGTGCTAATGAGGCCAAACTCATTGCTGGCTGAAAAGCAGCCGGTCCCCACCAGGCTATGAAATAACTGGGGGTACAAAATGATTTGGAAGAATATTTAATCTCTGATTATGAAAGAAGCCAGAGTTAAGCTTTGGTAATTGTGAATGGTGTAGAGTCTGTGTCTAGAATCGTTTTTTTGTACATGGACATCCATTGTTCCAGCACCATTGGTTGAGAAGACCATGTCTTTTCTCCATTGTATCACTTTGCTCCTTTGTCAAAGATCAGTTGACGATACTGATGGGAGTCTGTTTCTGGGTTCTCTGTTCTGTTTCATTGGTCTGTTTGTTCTTTTGCCAATACCACACCCTCTTCATTACCGCAGCTTTGTGGGAAGACTTGAAATTAGATAGTGTCAATCTTCCAGCTTTGTTTTTCTCCTTCAATACTGTGTTGACTATTCTGGATAGTCTGTGTCACCTCTCCACGTAAACTTTAGAATCAGGTTATTGGTATCCACAAAATAACATGCTGGGATTTTAGTGGGATTGCATTGAATTTATAGATCAAGTTAGGAAGAACTGACATCTTGAAAATACTGAGTCTTTCCATCCGTGAACATAAGACATCTCCCCATTTATTATTTATTGAATTCTTCTCTAATACTCTTATCAGAGTTTTATAGTTTTCCTCATATAGATCTTATACATATTTTGTTAGATTTGTATTTCATTTTGGAGGGTGCTAATATAAATAGTGTTATGTTTTGGTTTTGTTTTTTTATTTGAGAGAGAGAGGATTTCCAGCAGGCTCCACACTCAGTGTGGAACCTGGTACAGAACTTGATCCCATGACCCTGAGATCATGACCTGAGCCGAAATCAAGAGCCAGATGCTCAATCAACTGTGCCACCCAGGAGCCCCAGTGTTAGGTTTTTACTTTCAAATTCCCCTGTTCATTGCTGGTATATAGGAAAACGATTGCAGCATATAATTGCACAGATGTGTGAACGCTAAAGTAATTTAAGAGTATATACAGTTAATTTAGCTCCCCAAGCTCTCCCTGTCTTTTTCCCTCCTCTCTTTCTTTCTAACTTCTTTATTTACTTCCTTCTTTCCTTTCTTTCTCCCACTGAAAGGCTTCTATTCAAGTGATAGAGCATCTTACAATCAGTAGCATCTCAGAATTGGGGAAATAGCATCTCGTGTTGCTTGATATGGGATGAAGGGATGGGGATGCCTTCAAACAGGTGGGATTATTGGCTCTCTTTAGAGAAGATACTGAAGAGATCAAATCACCATAAAAGAGTCAAGTGCAGATAAACATAAGCAAGGGCCGGGTTCCTTCCGCCTATTTGGAGCGGGTGGAGAAAGAGTGGCTCTTGGTTTTGTGAGCATGGCAAGTGGGTCAGATGGGCAGAAAGCAACTCTCAAAAGAAGGGAGGCAGTGAAATTTGAGCATTTAGAGATCAAGTACACAACCTTCCGTAGGGCCTTTGCATCTACTTGTTCCCTTTGACCAGGCCATTCTTCCCCTAGATAGCCTCATGGCTTTCTTCCTCATCTGCCATAAGTTTTTGCTTATACTTCAATTTCTCACTGAGGTTTTCTTTGACCACCACACTAACAATGACAAAGTCCTACTCCCTATATTCCCTAATGTCCTTCTCTGCATTTTCTCCCACAGCAGTGCAAGGAACAGAGAAAGAAACTGAAAGGACAGGGAGAAGGGGAAAGTGCGTCTCCCCTTATTTTTCAACAGGGAGAATTAAGCCTCTTTTTTTTTTTTTTTAATTTTTTTTTTAACGTTTATTTATTTTTGAGACAAAGAGAGACAGAGCATGAACGGGGGAGGGCCAGAGAGAGAGGGAGACACAGAATCAGAAGCAGGCTCCAGGCCCTGAGCCATCAACCCAGAGCCCGACGCGGGGCTCGAACTCACGGACCGCGAGATCGTGACCTGAGCTGAAGTCGGACGCTTAACGGACTGAGCCACCCAGGCGCCCCAAGCCTCTTATTTTTAATTTGCTTGTGCTCTTAAATGCGCCAGAATCTAGAATAATGCATAGGGTAGAAACTCACTAAATATTTGTGGGATGAATGAGGGATCCTGGTGTGACTGTCGGAATGCTTCATCTATGAGTTCAAGCCCCAATTACAAATTGTGTTCCATGTAAACATAGTTCCAAGGGATGTGAATAGGCATTTCCCCCCTTGTTCGGCATTTGTTCCGTGTCATTTTTTTGCTTTATCCTCATTTAAAAGAAATGATTGTGACATAACTTATATGCAGTAAAATTAACCTTTTAGGTGCATTCAACTCTGTGAGTTTTGACGAACGCACAGTGTATAGTCATTGCCCCTACTGTGATGTAAAATATTTCCTTCACTCCAAAAACTTCCCTCTTGTCCGTTTCTAGTAAACCTTTCCCCTACTCCCAGACTTTGGTGGCCACTTGGCAGCTTTCTACTCTTACAAGTTTTGCCCATTCCAGGATGTCACATGAATGGTATTATACAATATGTAGCCTTTTGAGTCTGGCTTCTTTCCCTTCATACAATGTTCTTGACATTCAACCATATGGCTGCATGTGTCAGTAGTTTATTCTTTTTTGCTGTGGAGCAGTATTCCCTTGTATGAATGTATCTGTTTGTTCACCCATTCATTCATTAACTGTGGAGGGGAGGAAACACACTTTTTCCTCTACCCTCTGAGGTTCAGTGGCTGGAGCCCTGCAAACTGAACTGACAAAAGACAAATTGACAGGAGAAAAAAAGGTTTATTTCATATGTGCATAAGAAGGGCTTCACAGAAATCAAAACCCCACAGGAGCCTGGGTGGCTCAGTTGGTCAAATGTCTACTTCTGCGCAGGTCATGATCTCCCGGTTCGTGGGTTCGAGCCCCGCATCAGGCTGACAGCTCAGAGTCTGGAGCCTTCTTCAGATTCGGTAGTCTCTTTCTCTCTGCCCCTCCCCCACTCGCAGTCTGTCTGTCTGTCTGTCTCTCTCTTTCTCTCTCACTCACTCAAAAATAAATAAACGTTAGAAAAAAAATGAAATTAAAACCCTAAAGAGGCAGGCAGACCTTAAAGCTTATCCACCATTTTAGCAAAAGGGCAATAAATTTGCAGAGCTATAATAAGAAAAACGGAAAGGGTTTGAGCTTCTAGGGTGGTAAATTGTGGGAAGGTAAATATATAGGGAAACTAATGGAAGATAAGGTTTATTTAGTAAAGGCTGTTTGTGTAGGTCCTTTCCATCTGCTTTGTGGCCATAAAACTCCCCCAGGAGAGGGCATTTACGGCAGCCCTCATTTCTCAGAAGTTTCCGTTCTTAATCAGATAGGGGAGGCTCTGAGAAGGCCTGTTTCTTCATCCTTTGATTCTCAATTGGCTGTAGCTCCAAATCATCTTTACCCCAAAGTGGCATATTTTGGGGTGGCATATTCTGGTCCCCTTCCGAGGACATTTGCCCTGATTCCTGTTGTGGGTGATGATGAATGAAATGCTTTGAGCATTTGTGTCCTAGTTTGCTGTGAATGTAAGTTTTGTTTTTTCCCCACTTGGATCAATACCTCGGAGCGAGATTTCTGGCTGTATGGTAAGCGTACATACGGCCTGAACGTGAGGACAAAGAGAGGGTGGCCATCCACAAGCCAGGAAGAAAGCTTTCACCACAAACCGACCGTGCCCCCAGAACTGTGAGAAAATACATTTCTGTTGTTTAAGTCACCCGGCCTATGGAAGTTTCTTATGGTAGCCCAAGCTAAGACAGTATGTATTTGACTTTATTTTTCAAAATTGCCCAACTGTTTCCCAAAGCTGTGGCACCATTTTGCACCCTGACCAGCAGTATTACAAAAGTCTCATCTGCTCTGCATTCTCACTAGTACTTAGTATTGCCAGTTTTTTTAAAAAGTCATTCTAATAGGGTGTATGTTTTAAATTTTCACTTCCCTATTTACTAATGATGTTGAACATCTTTTCATGTTTAACAGGGTTTTCAACCAAGTGGAACAGATTTTCTTTCTTTACTGCAGGACTGCACTCAGTCTTACTAGATTAATGCACCGTGTGAACTGCCTAATGGGAAGATTGCTGGGACTATGATTTTGACTTGACTGGAACTCTTATCTCATGGTCAAGATTGCAAGGCTAGGATTCCAGCGAGAATATTTTAGCAAATGCTGGCCTGAGTATATGGTCAAGTACACACTCTTTTGTGGAGCATTTAATCTGTTTGCAACCAACTCATTCAGTCTTACTTCCCTTTGGTCCCTATTCCCAAGAGAAACATTTTTGAGGTATCAGTTATTCTACCTCCAAGCCTTTGCTCATGTCATTCTACCTGCTTGAAATGCCTCCCCCCCTTCCCTTCTTCTCCCTGAACTCACCCAGCTTTGCCCATCTGGCTCACGCCCACAGGGAGCTTTCCTGCCCACAGTGATCTTTCTCAGACCTCCCGATGACTGGGCCACTCATGGGGACTCTTGATCACATCCTGCCTAGCTTTTTTCTATATTTTCCCCAAAGTTGCTCTGCTCTGCTTTTGTAATGGGATAGTTAGTGGAAGGCTCTGATATCCTAGACTTTTTAAAAAGTCCCCTGATGCGTTGAGCTGTGTGCATAGCTCCTGCTTATAAACCCCTGTTGAATTCAGCTAAAGTAAATTAATAGCCATTTATATCAGCTCACTTAAATGTTAACTCTCCACTTATCCAGGCACCAAGAACAAAGGTCGGAAAGAGAAGTTTGTTCACAGTTCCTGACTGAACAGGGAGAAGACATTTAATGGAAACATGAACCTCATGCCTGGGTCTCCTGGAACTTGTAGCTGAACCTAGGAGTTTGTGGCCAAGCCTACGAACCACATCCCCCAACGATTTCTTCTCTTTTGGCACGTTGGTCATGGAGTTGGGAGAGGAGAGCACCCAGTCCGTTCTTATCTTTAAAGAGAGAAGAAACAGCGAAGTCTGTGACATTCAGGTTTCTGTGCCCTCTCTCCTCTCGCTGGTCATCTTGCCCAGCTCAGCAGACTGTGCATACCCAGCTCACTAGCCAGAGAACTGGCTAGCTCAGGCAGCTGGTGAGTCAAGAGTGTGCTCAAGTGTGGTTGTCGAGAGTGGTACAGCCCATCTCCCACATCTTAGCCTTTTCTGAGCACCTTAGCCCTGTGGTAGCATCAGACTGGGTGGCACAAATGGGCGTGCAGCCAGGAATCAGTCGGTGGGAACATGACTTGCACAGTTCTGCGGTGACCACACCCTGTAGCTTTCTGTCCTTTGTCCTTTCAATAAACATAGATGGAGTATCTACTATATATCGGGCACTAGGGATTCGGGGATACAGGTATGAATGTAACATGATCCTTGACCCAAGGAACTTCTAGTTTTCATGGGAGACAAGCATATAAATGAAACCTTCCAACAGACCCCTAGATGTAAGCCCTAATTCCTAGCCTGTGCTACTGACGGTGGTAGGAGTTGGGATAGAGATCCTACTAGAAGTCACAGATTTGCATTGCTCTGACTCCCACCCACAGAAGTCTAGGCGTTTCTCGGGTCTTCCATAAGGTTATGAAGACCTCTTGGCTGCCACAGTGCAACACAGGTCTTCTTCCTCTGTCTGCCCATGCTCACTGAGGTCAGCTGTCCTGGATCCGGTGACATGTAGATATGAATGCCCGCCCAAGGCACCCTGCACTGCAGATACTGGCTGAAGGCACTATATACATGTCCCCTCCCACTTCTGTGACAGGAGACATGCCAACCACTCTGGCCAACTGCCCAAGCCCCCCATGACGATTCTCTACTCAGACCTGTTTCAACAGTAACTTCAAGTGGGCCTGAGTCCTCTTCACCCCAACTTGAACTCCATTCTGTTAACAACACTCCAGAGCTGTACTTCTTAATGTATAAGTCAAACTACAGTGGCGTTTGGGCTGCCCTAGTGCCTGCAACACTCCTGAACATTGGAAACATGCATGGACTTCCTCCAGGTGGATGCAGCCCCATGCAAGTGTGCATGGCTCGGTAAGTGAAGGACAGCTTGGGTTTCAACCCCAACTCACCCCCTTGGCTGGTTGTCCTTGGCAGGACACAACCTAGCCAAGGGACGATCCTGATGACATGGCCCCTGGCTGTATTATTGCAAGACACTGGCTGTCTTCACAGTTGTTTGCTGGACATTCATGGCCATTTCCCGAGGTTTTGTCTGACTTGAACTCAAGGGTAGGTCTCTCGGGGACTGTTTCCCGAGGTTCAGTCTGACCTGAATTCAGTCTGACCTGAATTCAAGGGTAGGTCTCTCGGGGTCTTCCATCTTGACCTTCTGGTCACATGGCAATTGACCCTTCTGAGAGTGGCATATCTACTGGGTGCACCTGGCCTTTTCTGGAGACTGCTCCTGCTACCAGCTTGAGGGAGGGGATGCCACTCTGTTCTGTACTCTGCCTACCAACTGCATGTGCCTGGATTTTCATTAATTCCTCATGGCATCACTGAGACAACCTTATAGCATTTAACAAGTTTTCACTCAAGTTTCAAAGATAAAGGAAGAAACATACATATGTGGTTGATGAAATATACATGTATACACACACACACACACACACACACACACACACACACATGTATATATATCCCCGGGGAGATATATATATATATATATATATATATATATATATATATATATATCTCCTCTGCCCCAGAGCTGGAAAGAGTGAGTGAGAGAGAGAGAGAGAATGATATACATACTGATATAGATTTCCCTGGAATGAATTTACAAATATTGTATAAACTAATATCTGCGCTGGGGTTTCTTACCAGACCACTGACCTGCTGTCTTCATGGCTTGTGGCCAGGGGCAGCTCATCCCTACTGCCAGAAATCCCTGGGGCACCTCCATCCTCAAACTCAGCCCAAACCGAGCCATGGCTTCAGAGAGGTGGAAGTTGTATCCCTTCATCCCAATCCCAGGTCCTTATTTCCTGTCCCAGAATTTATTTTTTGCCAGGATGATTAACAGTTGGAATGTTACACCCTTTAGGAGAACCACACCCCCACCTACAAGAGGACTCGTCTGGCTAACAGGTTAACCACACAAAGAAGTGACGTCAATATATTTTTTAAAGTTTGGTTTCCAAAGGCTAGGGATACAGGTTTATCTGTGGGCTTTTTGTGACAAAACACTTAACAGAGATCTCAGTGAAACGAGACTGTAAGTTGTTAATGACTATAGTCTCGACAGAACCCATGAGGACTGAGCTATAGGAGATCTTCAGACAGAGCTAATATAGCTCCTGTAGGTTCCAAATGGGAAATGATGGGCAAATTCTTAGAGCTCAAAAGAAGTGACTTTTGGTTCGATGAAATTATGTATTACTTCATATGGCGGATGGTAGACTTGGGGGGACTTTGGCAGGTGAACAATGTCGGGTAAGACAGGGCTATGTGTAAAAAATAAGCAACCTCTGAATACATACACAAACCCTTTTTTTTTTTTTTTGCTACTCTCAAGGATTCCTGAGATGCTTTGGTGGAATAGAAACTTCAAAGTGATGCCAAGCAAGGTCCTATAGTTTCTCGGGTGACCTGTTGCACAACCGTGCTAGAAAACTTCAAGTCTTATTCAGAGAACTGATAGAGAGCCTGTCTTTGGAAGCAAAGACCTGGGTCTGAATCTGGACTCAGCCACTTACTACCTCTGTGTTCTTGGTGATAAAGGTAATTCTTTTTTTTTCCCCCCCTTTTCTTTAAAAAAAAATTTTTTTTAATGTTTATTTATTTTTGAGAGAGAGTGTGAGCAGGGGAGGGGCAGAGAGAGAGGGAGACACAGAATCCAAAGCAGGCTCCAGGCTCTGAGCTGTCAGCACAGAGCCTGATGAGGGGCTCCAACTCACAAACCCTGAGATCATGACCTGAGCCGAAGTTGGACGCTTAACCGACTGAGCCACCCAGGTGCCCCGTTTTTCTTCCTTTTCAATGATAAAGGTAATTCTTATATCGGGACCTGCAAAATCGAGGCTTTCGCAGTGGCATGGCCCACCACACAAATCGAAACCTAAGTGTGTAGCACTTAAGGGAAATGTGTCACTGTCACAGAAACCTAGCATATGCCAGTCACAATCACCCAACTCAGCTCTGCCTTACCTTAGCCTAGAAAATAGGAACTTTGAGCTTTATAAGGAAGTCCCCACCCTCTTGGCCATTGATTCTCTGAGTTGCCGTTTCTTATGCTCTAAAAAATCTGCTCTTGCCCCAACTCCCTCAGGAAGAGTGCTTTTTTACTGCTTGAGAAGCGCTGTCCTCCCCCAATGCATGGGTCGTTTCCCCGTGAATAAAGGACATCAAAGTCATTGCACGGTTTTATTTTTGTCATTTGACATTGGGAAAATCACTTAACCTCTCTGAATTTCAATTTCATCCTCTATAGCATGGGCATGAGAATTCTTTCGTCCACAAACTCTCAGGGTATTGTCAACATTCAGTGAGACACTACCTGGAGGGCCTGACGCATTGTGAATACTCAATAAATGGTTACATGGTATGAACTCATTTCTACTGTAAGTTCCTAAAGCTTGAGTTACAAATGAAATGTGACAAAATATGCATGCATTTTCACATGTGAGTGTTTTCACTTGAAGCAACTGAAACAATTCTAGGGAGTTCATGACCTCGATCTCTTTATTTATTGTATATGAAGAGGCATGTGGCAGGGGTCCTTCACATAACTCCATCCCACCGCTGTCCCCATAAGTGGTTACAGATCTTAAGCGGGTGGCACTGGGGTTCACTGAGAAATACCCAGATCATTCCCTCAAACCTTGTGAAGTTACTTTTGTCAACAAATGTCAGCTTTGGGATTTTCCTTCTAAAAGCTCATTCTCGTCTTCCTGGGAATTCTTAACTAGCTCCTTTGAGATCCAGTAGAAGCAAGGAAACCAATTGCTTAGGAAGAGATAAACTATCTGAAGTGCATACACCTTTGCAAAACTCAGCCATTGTGCTCAGCTCAGCACTTTTTTTTTTTCAGGATTTGAGGGGCCAATCTACCTAGTCAAATGCTATACAAAAGACCTTTTTTCTGGAATCAACTTCCAGCAAGGGATTAGCACCAGTTCTGAGATTCCATCTGTCTTGTTTACATTCCTTGTGCGATTTCAGAACATCGTGTTCCCTTTCTTGTAATTGCACAACAAAAGCACTGCCACAGGGCCCTGGAATGTCTTTCCGCTCCATGTCAGGATTTCCTTCTGGCTGGCATTCTTTGCAGACAGCTCTGGGACCTCCAGGTGGGCTGGTTCAGAGAAGAGAACTTGGGCTTTAGAGACAGACGGACAAACCTCCAGTTCTGCTGCTGCCATTCGTGACGTATTCACTGAACCTTCCTTCTGTAAAATGGAGATAGTAACATTTTAGCCTTTGTAGGATCCTTGTGGAGATTGAATAAGACGATGTGTGTAAATCATCCAGCACAGGGCCTGGCAATCTTAGGTACTGCGATAAGTGACGTCATTATTTTAATTCTGGTGCCAAGGGACCTTGCAGCATTCATTTCTTTCTTGTGCCCAGCATCAAAATGCTCTACCTTTGCCTGACTTCTCCAAAGGAACACACACACCTGTCCCACTGGAGAAGGTGTTAAGTGATGCAGATTCTTGGCTTCGCTATCTTTTAAAATATTCTGTGGCTGGGCAAAAAGGCTCTCTTGGTGACCCGCTGGTCACTGTTTAAATCAGTGCTGCTTTTGTAACATTGCTGGAGACAGAGGAGGGACACCTGACTGTTGACTGGGAAGCAGACACGTGAAGGGCCTTGTACTGATGTCCACCTGAACACGATGATCCAGAACAGCTGTGGTGTCTCGGCAGCTCGCCCTTTGCAAGGTTGGAAAGGAGTGGGTGTGGCCACAGGTCCTACGCTCTCGTTGTGCACGGTTATGGGCCAGGAACGCTCACTTGGCAATGAATACATTGTCACCGAACTTGCTGTACGTGGGGGCTACTCTGTCAAGGTGAAGGCCCCAGGCAGGCCCCTGAGAAGTCTGAGAAGCCTTATGTGGGTGAGTCTTGCCACGGAGCGGGGAGTGGGCTGGTGTTTGCCTGGTGTGTGCAGAGCATTTGCTCTTGGCTGGTGGTGAGCACCTCATGGCGTGATAGTTGGGGGCTGGCCGTCGTCATCACACTGCATGGTGGAGGGAGGACGCATTTAAATTTTTTTTAATATTCACTTATTATTTTGAGAGAGAGAGAGACAGAACGCAAGTGGGGAGGGGGAGAGAGAGAAGGAGACACAGAATCTGAAGCAGGCTCCAGGCTCTGAGCTGTCAGCACAGAGCCCGATGCGGGGCTCGAACTCACGAACCACGAGATCACAACCTGAGCCAAAGTTCAGACGCTTAACCGACTGAGCCACCCAGGCGCCCCTGAACACATTTTAGAGGTACATAGTTCTGGAGTTGAATTTCAGCTCAGCCACTCATCATTTACTTTGAACAACCTACTTAACCTTGCCCAGGTACCTCCTTTTAAAACAAAACCAATGTCTACTTTACAGAATGATTGTTACTATTATAGAAGTCCTGGACTTTGTACAGTGCCTAGTACAATGGGATCACAGTCCATGATAGTTTACATTGCCGTTACTTTAAAAATAATTTAGATCTACATAGAAGGAGGGTGATGGGCCCGCACAGCAGGCCGGTTTATTATGCAAATGAATAGGGTTTTATACAGGCTCGCTTGCCCCAGGCGTTACATTATTAGTAGCTGCTTACAAAAGAATAAGAGAATTTATTACTAAGTGAAATCCTGGCCAAGGCCTAATCTCACAGCAAATATGTTTTTCTTTTTTTAATGTTTTATTTATTTCTGAGACAGAGAGAGACAGAGCATTAGCAGGGGAGGGGCAGAGAGAGAGGGAGACACAGAATCCGAAGCAGGCTCCAGGCTCTGAGCTGTCAGCACAGACCCTGATCCAAGGCTCGAACCCACAAACTGTGAGATCATGACCTGAGCCAAAGTCGGACGCTTAACCGACTGAGCCACCCAGGCACCCCACAGCAAATCTTCTGGATGCCCAGTGCTGGCTTCTTAAAGTTGGCCTGCAGGCACCCGCCATGCTAATGTGTCTATCTGTCATTAAGGATGGAAGGAACACTCTCCTTCACAAGGCCTCCCATATATGGTCCTCCTCCAACCCCTTGGGTGAAGGAACATGGAAAATATGAAAGGTCATAGCACCGCTGTGCTGAGCGCAAGTCAGGCCAGCACAACCTCATCCATCTGTGCTATGTCGTCATGGGAGGGACCGTCTGCCAGCTCCATAGCACTTCTCCAAACTAAATATAATGCAGACCAAGGCAGCAAAGCATGGGTCTGTTGTGACTGGACTTCAAATAATAGTGTGTGGCACTACCCCATAGGCTTGGGGATGGGTAGCATCCACGGTGTAAATGAGATGGGTGGAGAAGTGTTGGTTGTTCACCAAAGAACTATGCCCCTTTCTGTGTTGCTGGGAAGCGGATGGTCAGCCAGGGATAGCATCGCCCAGAAACATTTGCATCTAATTTGAGCCATGTGATGAGCTCTGGCCATCAGGATGTGGGCAAAAGTCATGTAAACACATCTAAGCCTGGCCTATAAAAATGAGGCGCTTTGCTCCCTGTGTTCTGTATGTTGGTTGGATGTCTGTGCCATGGACAGCGCTGTGAGCCATGTGTTGAGGACACTCATGTGTTTGCTGTCTCAGCTGGGGTCCCCAGAGGGCTGTGCAGAGTGGAGCCTTGCATCAGTCAGACTCTACATGAGTGGGACATAACTTTCATAAGTAAAATTGTATATTTTATATAAATCAATAATACTATTTTGCAGGTTTATGTGTAATAACAGCCAGCACCATGTTAACTAATACAAGATGATCTGTAATTGACTTTTTCCAGAATGTCACCATAGGTAAACTGGAGATTTGACTAGTTAGTGATCAGATAATTGAGGATGTTGGGCAGGTGATTACACTAAGAAAGACTGAAGTCCCTTAAACCAATACTCAGTTCATGATTACACCTTTTAGGACAAGAAGAAGAAAGCCTGATATTTAAAATACACGTCTGGAGCCTCAAGTAGACCTGTAATGCATAATAAATCACAGCTAATACGGAAGGAAACATCCATTTACTACAGACTTTAAAAAGTTCTTTCTTGGAATTTCTTTATCCAAACAAAGAGTTTTGGAATTTCCTGCTCAGTAATCATTGATTGATTGATTGATTGATTGATTGAAACATCCGAGAACTTCATATTCCCATCCTGGTCCATGCAAAATTATTCAGTTGTCTTAAGCAAAGAAAAAGAATAGTCCTAATAGTAATTTCTTGGATTCCTAAATGTCTTAACAATATCGATTGACGTCTACTTAACTGTCAAGACGTTACAAAGTCTACCAAGTTTTATTTTTCATTTCAGCCGTTCCCCGTATAATGAATGGGTCCCGTGTTTGGACAACTCACTTTCACTTCAGCAACTTCTGTGGGGATTATTCTCCTTTCCTTTATGAGCCTGTCACAGAGATTCCTTGGACTGGGAAGTTTGCCCAGCCCCTCACATGTCAGCCACAGAAGGCAAAACTCACTTCCCTTTTCTTCCCAGCAACAATTACTCTGTCCAAGCTTCAGGAAGTCCTGTGCACCGTCAGCTGTGGTGTGTGTGTGTGTGTGTGTGTGTGTGTGTGTGTGTGACCCACAATGTGGCATAAAAAAGACATATATAAGAAACAACAGAAAGGACTATTACCGCGACTGCCTGGAAATCCCTAACCTGTCTGAGATGTGTCCTTTGCTGTTTTCCTCCCACAGGGGCCCCTCCTGCCTAAGTTGGGTGGTGGTCTTCCCTAGAGCAGGAAGGCAGTGTACCCAGGGGTCCTGGGGAGGGAGTTGTGCCTATTTTCAGCAGTCTGTAGGCACCCAAATTCTGCTTACTTTTCTCTTCTAGAGAAGTGATAGACCCCCCCCAAATATCTTTTCTTGCTTCAAGTCAAAAAACTGTCTTAGAAGTGATGCTCATAATGTTTTTCTCTCATCCAGCACTGGAGAATCCACTGACACTGCCCTAGTTTTCCTGGGCATTCGTCTATCTGATGACTTCATGGCTGTGGTCATAACTCTGAATCAGGATACCCCTGATTACTTACTGTTGTAAGTTCAGTGAAAATACCTATACAGTTCATACCTGGTACCCCAGCTACTGTTGCTGCATAAGAAGTCACCCCCAAAGTTTAGTGGCTTAAAACAACTTTATTATTATGCTTATGGATTGTGTGGTTTTGGAATCGAGATAGTGGGAATGGCTGTTCCATAATGTTGGGGGCCTAGACAGTCTTGGCTGAGTGAGAGCCAGGCCAGCATGACCTCATCCGTCTGTGCCGTCATCATGGGAGGGACCATCTCCCAGCTCCATAGCGCTTAGGGTTGTTCCATAATGTCTGGAGTGACATGAAATTGGGGGACAAAGTGATCTGAGGACTCCTTCCACTCACATATCTGGTCCCTGATTTGGGATGAGATATTTGAAGATGAGCACTGTGGACTGAGCACCCATCCAGGGCCTCTCCATGTGGTGTGGTTTCCACACAGCACGGCAGCCTCAGGGTGGCTGGACTGCTAACATGGAGGTTCAGGGCTCAAAGCTTAAGTGCTTCCGTGGCAAGACGAAAGCTCGATGAATGCCTTTGTGATCTGGAAGTCATGCAGCACCGTTTCCACTGCCTTCTATCAGTGGCAGTCAAGCCACAACCCTGCCCAGACTCAAATGAAACAGAATTAGACTTTGTGCCTTGACAGGTTATTGGCAAGGTTCCGGAAGGGCCTGGATGGAAGATGTTGTGATCTTCTTATCTTGGGAAAATACAGGCAGCCACAGTGGATTCTGCTTTTAGAGGTTTGTGTGGATTTGTGTTGCAGAATTTGAAGCCACACGTGTTCGGTGCTCTGCACTTTGCAAACAAAGTGCCCTAGGGGTCCCGGAGTGGGAAAAATCTTTACTTATCGAGATGAGTCTGGTTGCGTTTTAGCTAAACCTGGAAAGATGAAGCAGAGCAGAGGGGACACTAGGCAGAGGAGATCGTGCTTTTAGATACAGGGAGATGGGAAGTACAGGGAAATGTGACTATATCCTAAGACTACAATATTGGAGAGGGGCTCTGGGGCAGATGGAGAGAAATTTGACATGTCCATGGAACCGTGATTTGTCTCAGCAGCTGACTGACAAAGCGAAAGACCTGAGGAACTGCTTATATCAGTCCCTCCTGCCCTCCCCTTCCCTCCAAGAGTCTCTACATTTTAACATTTTATTTGTAGTGCTTTAAATAAAATGTGTACTCCTTGCTCTTGGGATATATTTAAGCATAAACATACTTTGATATCTTTAAGGATCTCATTTTTTTAATTTGAGAGAGAGAGCGAGAGCATGAGAGTGTGCCAAGTAGGGGTGGGGGGCAAAGGGAGGGAGGGAAAGAGAGAGAGAGAGAGAGAGAGAATGAATATCTTAAGCAGGCTCCTTGCTCAGCACAGAGCCCAATGTGCTCGCACCTACAATCCTGGGATCAGGACTTGAGTGGAAATCAAGAGTTGGATGCTCAACCGACTAAGCCACCCAGGTGCCCCTTGGGTTCTAATGTCTATGCTACATCTTTGCACACTTTATCTTGCCCCCACTCACTTCAGTTTTCCCCAAGACCTTATTCAAAATGTGGAGAGAATGGACCCACTTGGACTCTCTTTCTCCTTGGTTGTCTGCTCCTTTAATTCCAGCTCTCGCCTTGCTCCGTAAAACCGTGCTTGATCCTGTCTTGCACTTATTCTTATCTTTAGATATATGTGTTATTCATGTTTTTAAAAGCCTGGATGCTGACCAGTCATCTTGAACATCTTGCAAGGCAAAGTTATTGAAAATTGGGGCAATAGTTAATCACCTTTGTATCCCAGCAGGAAGGTAGGAAAGATGCCGTAGTTGGGTCAACTCAACCCATGCCTGAGAGTACACCTGGGTGTTATTCAAATCAAGACTGAGGAAGGAAAGTTAATTTAAACATAGCCTATGTGTATCTGAATTGGGCAATTGCTGTGGGGAATAAAAAGACAAAGAGGCATTCAAGGAAGCGCGAACACACAGAAGGGTAACAGAGTGGTAGCAGAATCATGGCGTCCCTAAAAGGTCCACACCCTAATCCTTGGAAACTGTGCATGTGTTCCTTTACACAACAAAAGAATGTGTAGATATGATAAAATCAAAGCTCTGAGATGGGAAGTTAGCCTGGATTATCCAGCTTGGCCCAGTGTAATCACATGGGGCCTTTATGTGAAAGAGGGAGGCAAGGAAGTCAGTTATGCAATATGAGAATTGACTGGCCAATGTTGGCTATGAACAAGAAATGAAAACAGGTTCTAGAAGCTGAAAAAGGCAAAAGGGAACAGAGCTCTGCCTCATCTTGATTTTAGTTCAGTAAGTAAGACCTGTTTTGGACTTCTCCTCTTCAGACCATGAGATAAGATATTTGTGTGTTTTTTTTTAAGCCACTGATCTTGTGGTAATTTGTTACAGCAGCAATAGAAACTAATACAAACAGCAAAGTTAAATGAGACACAAATCCAGAAAATGGTGCCATGGGTCAGTAGCCAGAAATTGTCAAATATTGGGTTTTCTACTATAATGCGATATATGTATCCTCCCCTACTAAAACAACAACAACAACAACAACAACAACAACAACAACGACAACAAATGCTTCTGTCTGTAAAATCAAGCATGAAAAGTAACTGGGCTCTAAGTGAAAGTATGATTGTGGCAAATCACTCAAAGCTTATGGAGTTTAGAATCAGAGCACTACTAAAACAATAACAACACCAATACAAATACTGGTACAGTTAATCTCTGCTGGCATGGCATTTACCTCTTGCTTTCTCCTTGAGAATGGAACGTTCATAGGGCAGTTGTTTCTGATAGTGATCTGCTTCATGAAAATTAAAAGTACAATCTTGGGACGCCTGGGGGGCTCAGTTGGTGGAGTGTCCAACTTCAGCTTAGGTCGTGATCTCATGATCTCATGGTTTGTGAGCTCGAGCCCCGCATCTGGCTTACTGCTATTAAGCGCAGAGCCAGCTCCAGATCTTCTGTCCCTCTCTCTTCCCCTCCCCCGCTCATACTGTTTCTCCCTCAAAAATAAAATAAACATTTTTTTTTTAAAGTACAATCCTGAGATAGCCTTCTTGGTCAATCATTTCTTTTTAAGCACTGGAGGAAATGTCTCTGCAAATTCTTCATTTCCACTTACAACTTCCCTAGACATATTGGAAAGTCCAATTTCTTGAAGTTATGAAACCAGTTCCTACTTGCACTAATGGGAGACGCTTTGGCAAGATGCTCGGAGTCTCAGATTTTCTTCGAGTTTTCATTTGGTGCTAAAACTTTCTATTTAACTCTGAAACCCTTGCTGATCATTGCTTCCAAATGGTGATCTGCTTGGAATAATTGAGCAAAAGCAGACTGTAATTGGTGGAAACAGTGAGCGCTAGGAATTTAAATGAAGGTGGCAGTGTGGTGGCAAAGGCCTCCTGCTGGTGGCCTTGAGCAGAGCCTTGAGAATGGGTAAGACTGTGGAGGGTATGGAGTAACTTCCAGGCGGAGCGAAGAACAATGGCGGCACCATCCAACCTGGGGTGTGCCTGGTGAACTGTGTTTGGCTCCAGTACCAGTGGCTGGCACAGTCACGATGGCTGCAGGTGGCAGACCTCCTATCCTCGGGGTTGTTTCTCATGGTCTTGGACTGCAGGCACCAAGAAGCTTCTCTCAAGGAGGCAGTGCCACCCCTACGCTCCCGCATACGTACACTGTGACTTCCTCACGTATCCTTCAAGCTGTCTCGCCCCTGTAACTCCCCCTTCACGTCAGCCTCCTGTGATTTTGTGGCCCTGGAACTCTTAGAGGAAAAAAAAAATGTACAAGAGCAGGTTCTAGACATGCACGCTTTTCCAACTTTTCCAGCACAAGGTCCTTCCACAATTTCAGTGCCTCTGCCTATCACAGATACCATTGAGAGAAAAAGCCTCACCAACAAAGTCACCATAGGGTGGGGAGGTGGCCTTCAAATGCACACCCCACGGACAGATATTAGAACCTCCTGTATATTAATGTGTACAATGAATTTGTACCCATTTCTCAGCCTGAGCCACTCTTACCCCACGTCTGTTCTTCATCCTCCCTGACCTGTGGGGTCGGTCCCCACTCCTCCACCTCCTCCTCCTGCCCACATTCCTCTCGGTGCCTCTTTCCCCGCTTTGCCCTTCAAATGCATCCTCTAAATTGGAAGATGACAGTTGCGCTCGGAAGGGCTCCGGGCTCCTCACTGTGCACCCTAGAAGATCTTTGTGTGGTGCTTCTGTCCTTGCCAGTTGCCAGATCTATCCTGTTTGTGGTACTGGACTTGGGGCTGGCCTTATCCTTTGTTCCAAAAGAGCGTGCATTCATCACAGCTTTTCTAGAGTCTCTCCTGCCTGTTTGCCTGCTGTTCGTTCAGAAGTAACTCAGTGATGGCTTAATGTCTGGGCCGCACAGCATGCCCAGTCAGAGAAGAAATAAGTCCTTAAGGGCATTCAAAAGAGAGCCACAAGGACAACCGGGGGAAACTGAGGCCACACAACCCGGAAAAGAAGGCAGGACGCTGGGGGACTTGTAAATGTGACTTAGAGGGGGTGCTCTGTCACGATCACAAGATTCAGAAAGAGACTGGAGGATGAGCTATGTGTGTGCAACTTTTTCCAGTCACGTATTCAAGAAATAATAATGAAAAATGAGTTCCGCGCAATGGATTAGTAAGTGCCGATAAGGCACGGATTGAATATGTAAGTGAATTGGATTTAAATTACGCATTAAGGAGCTCTTTCGAGGGCAATTATCAGTCCTCCTTTGGAAGACTTTAAAAAGAGGATCGATTAAACTAGGTTTAAATGGGGACTGTGGAAAGCAAGAGGAGGAAAGGGTTATGGAGGGAGCTTTCTCGGTGCAGCGCCCTCAGCCCCGCCCGCCCGTGAGCAGCACCTGCAGGTGTAAATATTTGCCTGCCCCTTGTTCAGCAAATCCTTGTCCGGCCACACCCACCTGCTTCCAAGGGGGCCCATGATAAACTGGTGCAGTGACAATGATATTGGCCTTGGTGTTCTAAAAGAGGCACATGAAGTAGTGTGGACCTTGGCCTTCAATTAACATCACAGAGAAATGAACTCCCATCATCCCACTGGATTAGCAACATGATCAGGTGGTTTTTTTCCACCTACTATATTCCAGGACAATGCTCCAGGGAAAAGTCCAGAGAGTCAGCACTAGCTCAGTACAGTACCCGGCGCGGGGCGGGGGAGCACTGGAGGAAAAAGAAAAGGACTTACATGTTTTTCAAAACTGCTGCCAAAAGATAAGGTTGTTTATGCAACTCGTAACACTGATCAGGGGAGGACTGCGAAACCAGGATGGAAAGAACTTCGGTCGGCTGATAAATACACAATTCACATCAGCCAGGCAGGGAGAAGGGTTGAGTAAGGTCTTCGTGTACCAAGAGTCAAGGAGCAGTACCTCGAAGGCATATCTGGGGCGAGGTATCTTACTTCATTTGTATGGAGTGATGATTTGGAGTCTACATTCAGAAAAACAATTTTTCTAACGGAGCACCAGGCCACAGACACAGGCCTCTTAACAGACCCAGATGGTCAGTGGATTAAAATGATGACTTCCCATGTCCTGGGTGCCAGATGGCTCTCCTATTGGCCTCACACTGACCTCTAGGTAGCAGAACCTTACCATCAGGGAGCAGGCATTGGGGAGGAATTGAGGCCAACTGGGGTGTTATAAAAGGAGTCGGTCATCTGTGAGTCCTGGCTATTACCGGGAAGTGATCTAAAAAAATGAAAATAGATATGCATATCAGAAGTCAGAACAGACCTTTTACTGAAAGGCAATCTGGAGAAGTCCATTGACTTCAAGGGATTAAAACCCCATTGATCTCTGGGTGGAGACACTGAAATCTCCTCCTGGGCTCTGAGTGTGACCAGACCGCGCCTTTGGACCTCTGTCTGGTGGGCAGGCTCCAGTGGAGGAAGCCTTACTTGGATCCTTTTGTGGACGAACAGAGACTTTGATGAATGCTTCTTTGGCAATGACAAGCTTTTTGCACCTATCATTAGAGTCAGGAGGCAAGTTCCAAAACCCTTCTCAAGTGGAACTTGAGGAGATCCAAGGACGTGTCATAAAGCCTGGGGAATTTACCACTAGGCACAAGGACATAGCCACAACATAGGGGAGTATGGATGTGGGACTCCAATCCAGCCATGGGCAGAGTTCTCATCAGAGGGCACTCCACCGGCTATGCTGAGGCAGCTCTCCCAGGATGATCCCAGCTCAGAGGAGATGGTCTAAGGTGTCCGTGTGACGATTAATGACATTGGATCTTTCTCCAGTGTCAGTGTGGGAATCATGAGACTTCAGATTAAGATTTAAATGTTGGCCAAAGGCTTCTGTGTGAATTATATTTTTAAGTTGTGACTTCCTTCCTGTATGTTGTGGCCGGTGCACAAACTGGAGGAGGGACAGGTGGTGTCACTCTACCAGAGACGTTTCTCCAGATTTCTGGGTGGATTCTTGAGTCAACAGAAATCGGACGGTGCTGAGAAGTAAGGTAGCCCCTTCGAGTATGAGCTCCTGGTCCCAGAGACAGAGTATTGAGCACATGGATCCATCCATCCATTCCTATTTGGAGCTGAAGCCTCAGGAACAGTAGGAGAGGTAATTTCTGCAACAGGGTTTGCTGTTCCACAGCTGAAAGAGGAAGTAAAATTGAAGGCAGGCAGGCAGCATTTTGAAAATACTATGGAGTTCACTGAGAGTTAACAAAGCAATCTGTCTTTATTTTATTTTTTTCCCCAAAGCAATCTGTCTTTGAAACCTCCTAAGAAATTGTCGCTGGGGATGCATCTTTTCAGACTCTTGGGATGGTCTGTCTTGTAGCTGCTGTGAAATGGAAGAATTTCCCCAGCACCATTATTGCTTTTTCAGTCACCTGCTGGAAAGACATGTGGAGGATGTGACATACCAAAAGCAGTACCAAACTCCTTGCCAAGAGGAAATCCCTGGTTAGTTGCTTCCCCGTAATGCTTTTTCATAAAATGGTGCTTAAACCATTTTTCTATAGACGATGTTGTCTCAAATAGCTTGTTCTGTGACCAGATCATCTCGTTTTCTTTCCCTCGTCTCTCTATTTCTGAGTTCTGTCTGGCTTTAAATGTGTAAACCTTTCGACCACTGAGATCATTCTCAGAACTGGGTTAGGAGGACAAAGTGTTGAGATAGAAGGAAATTTTAGCCAGCAATTTCCCAATAGCACAAGATTTCCTTTTCCTCCTTTTTTTTCTTCTTCACAGGGGAGCGGGGTATGTGGGGTGAGGACATGCCAAGCTGCCTAGGCAGGAAATACTGTCCCGTGACACCAAATTTAAAAGGAAGAGATTTTTGAAAAATGGCAACATATTTTAGTTTACTTCTTTCGTTTTGCTCAATGCCACTGACTTCTTCATGCTTTGTAGCTGTTCAAAATGTTGCTTGCAACTCTCAAAGTGAGCCCCATGAAACTGACTTGAGTGGCTATGCTTTTCCTAAAATGCTGGGGCTTTTTTTTTTTTTTTTTTAAAGGTTAATGTGTTTTTTCAGTTGGTCAGAGGATATTTAGAGACCATCCCCTGGGTGCACAGTGATGTCATGGGTCTTCAGGGATAGCAATTAAAGAGCAGGCTTAGGTTCTGCCCAGCTGTATTTACAGCCTTATGAAGGGGGAGGCCTTGTGTAGAATGAAAGGCCCTACTCCTAGAGCTGGCAGGTTGGGATGTAGGCAGCGAAAGTGGCAGGGAAGGGGCCCCGCTGTGGGGGAGATCAGCAGAAACATTCGTCTGGGATCCCAAATTCAAAATTATACTGGGTTCTGGCAAAAAATAAAAGGAAGTGGCCCAGGTAGTGTGCGCCACTGAGAGACGCTGGCAGGGAAGAGGGGACATGAGGGGTAAGGCAACTGTGATGCGTGCGTGGTCATTCCAGACCTGGGCTCTCCCCTCTCCTGTTTCCACACACATCTGTCCACACCAGTCATCCACCCCCAGTCCTCTTCCACGCTGCGCTCTCTCTAAAGAGAGAGGCTGTTTGTCATGGAAACAGTATGGCTTTGGAATAAGCCAGACCTGGGTTCGAATCTTCTGTCTGTGTATTGTTACAATGTTAGACTTTATGATCCTTCCCTGTAAAATGGGCGCACCAATACCTACCATTCAGGGTACTTGGGAAGACTGAAATACATAATGTGCGTGTCACACAGCACGGTGCCTGGCACACGACAAACGCTCAGTGGAGGCTTGTTCTTCAAGCCCCTTAGAGGGAGCCAGTCACAGGGATTTGTTCACATTTCTGTGTGGGTGGAACAGACAGGGCATTGAATCTGGCTCTGCTGCTCCCCAGCTGTGAGGTCCCCCAAGCTCCCCGCTTCCCAAAAAGAACATGATATTAGAAGGTCATTGTCAGGATTGGAAAGAGAAAACAGTAGAGCTGGTTTCCATCTTTAAACTTCTTTGTAATGTGCCATCTGTACACCCCGAAATGCCCCATGTGCAGCTGTACCCCTGACATTGCCTTAGCTGGACCCCCTTCGGGAGCCCCAGCCAGGGATCTAAGCTGCCTCCAGGTCCCAGGGACGGCCACTTCCAAAACAAGCCTTGCTTCACTTTCCATTTTTACAACTGCCTTCACTGTTCAGTGTGACCTGATTTTACCTGAGAAGCCAATTCCAGCGTCAGGATAGAGTTCCCCTGAGCTCCGACCAAGCCTCATTTGTCAGAGTGTCTTCTGCCCTATCACACTTGTCCTACCCGTCTCCTTTCCAGGGCTGGTCTTGCAGGCAGCAGCTTGATTTGTGCCCATGAAGGGAAAACCGGGCTCAATAAACCTAAGAGAAAATCCAATAGTCTAAAGAAGTCTGTGCTCAGGTGTCCAGGGGAAATGACCTTGTTTCATAAGGGACAGTTATTGCTAGCTCATTAGCATTATTGTGCGTCCAGACTTCATGTGTGCAGGAGAGGAGAAATAATTTCCCTCTACCTTTCTGAGTTCTTAGCCGAGACCTCTGTGATAGCAGACAGATTAGCAAGAGAAAAACAGATGTTCATTAACATGTATACCTCCTGTATATACCTGTATATACTAATATAATGTATATGTGTATGCATTTACATGTATACTTATGTGTGTGGGAGATACTCAGGGACAAATGAACAACTCAAGTGAGTTAGGATTTGGGTTTAAAAGCCATCTTAATAGAGAAAGGGGAAGGAGAATATAGGCCTTTCAGGAGAGAGGAAATGATTTTTAGGAAAGAAAAATGGGCCCTTGGAAGAATAGATGGGTGGTGTGACAGTTTGTGACAAAGTTAGTTTGGGTGCGGGGTTGACTTCTAGGCTCCTTTCCTGTGACAATAGTCAGTTCTCCCAGGTTGATGAGACTCACAGGAGGGGATTTATGACAACTGAGTTCCCCTTGGAGTATCTGCCTTTAGGCAGATGAGGGGAGTTCAGAGAAAGCCTCTCCCCGTATTTGCTTACAGCTCAAAATAATCAATATACAGAAGCACTGGGGTGCCTGGGTGGCTCAGTTGGCTAAGTGTCTGACTTCAGCTCAGGTCATGATCTCACAGTTTGTGGGTTCGAGCCCTGCATCAGGCTCTGTGCTGACAGCTCAGAGCCTGGAGCCTGCTTCACATTCTGTGTCTCCCTCTCTCTCTGCCCTTCCTCTGCTCACACTCTGTCTCTCTCTGTGTCAAATATAAATAAACATTAAAAAAATAATAAAAAATGTAAAGAAAAACTCACTGAAGCAGCATATTTGGGGGTGCTATGTCATATTTTGGGGTGGCACATTCTGTTGCCCTTCATGTGCGATCACTGATAAAAGATGACAGTTTTGAAGAGAAAACCAGGAGCACCTTTGGGACCCGTTGAAGGCAAAATAAGGGCTCTGCTGTCCCTTCGCATAAGCGGTCCCATACAATGTACACAGGCATCGGGTATTTAATGAAACGCTCTCAAGTGGGTAGGAGGCAGGAGACTAGGAAGATTTCCCTGGTATCTTGCACAGTGAGTGTGAAATGCAAGTTTTTGCCAGTGTTTACACATCCCCTGCCAAAGCCCAAGGAGGAACGGAGTAAATGGCCGCGAGGGAGAGGGGTTTGATTATCAGATGGTTAAATGTGGCATGATAGCGTTCTACGAGAAGTTTTGAAACAAGTCAACATATGTTCCCTTTGCTTCCCACAGACCCGAACAGAAAACATCTGGAGGTACACACAGCGGCGCTACGTGAAACATCTGTGTGTGACTCATACGCTGGGCTGCTTGCTCTTTGCCGGCTCTTGACTCCATTCCCACCCTTCCCGCCTTTCTCCAGAGGGACCGGAAGCCTGTGAACTACACTTCCCAGACTCCCCAGCGGGCTGGCTTCCACTTAGCTTCTACCCGTGGGGCAGACAGCAGTGGGAGGCTGCAAGGGAGGTGGGAGAAAAAGCCAATTTTTCTTCCATGTCTGCTGAAGGCTTTGGCAACAGCAGGTGAATGTGGGTTTGTGCTCAGGTGGTAGAGTTTCAACAGCAGTGGGGCAGGGGGGCTTCTGCAGCCTCTGCAGGGCAGAGTTCCCGAGCTCTGGCTCTGGCTCAGGCAGCAGCAGCAGTGACAGGCAACCCTGGGTGGGAGTTCAGCCTCCTGGCTTCCTGAAAGATGGCCCGACAAGAGCAGTGGAGCAGTGGGTATACCAGCAGCCTCAGCAGCAGAGCGGCTGCAGATTCTGGATCACACCATTTTTTCTTGGGCTCATTCAGCCTTGGGATGGTAGTCGCTTCCTGCTGTTACTGATCTCTGAATGATCTCAGCTTCCTTTTCATTTTCCTCCAGCCCTTCACATGTTGTGAACCGCCCCTCTGTTTGAAATTCCTATAGTAGTTTCTGTCCTGCTGACTGGACACTGACCGACGTAGACACATATAAACTAAACACAAACATTGAAGGCAAACCAAACTACCGTTTCACTGTGTTTAATCCCCTATTCCACCTGTATTTTGGAATTTACAGAAAGGAAAGGATAGGCAGCACTTTACCCCCCAAATTTAGCAAAATTCAGTTCCTGCCGTATGTCCTGCAGGTTCCACCAAGCCGGAAAAGAAGTTACACAAGTATTTTATCGTTTGTATTTATTTTAATGTTTATTTATTTTGAGAGAGAGTGTGCACGAGTGTGGGAAGGGGCAGACAGAGAAGGAGAATCCCAAGCAGGCTCTGCGCTGTGAGCACAGAGCCAGATTCGGGGCTCGATCTCGTGTACTGTGAGATCGTGACCTGAGCTGAAACCAAGAGTCAGGTGCTCAACCAACTGAGCCACCCATTTGCCCCAACACAAGTATTTTATTTTAATTTTTATTATTTAAAAAAATTTTTAATGTTTGTTTATTTTTGAGAGAGACAGAGAGAGAGACAGACAGATAGAGCATGAGCAGGGGAGGGGCAGAGAGAGAGGGAGACACAGAATCCGAAACAAACAGGCTCCAGGCTCTGAGCTGTCAGCACAGAGCCCGACACAGGGCTCAAACCCACGAACTCATGAACTGTGAGATCATGACCTGAGCTGAAGTCGGACGCTCAGCCAACTGAGCCACCCAGGCACCCCAACAACACAAGTATTTTAAAAGAAGAAATTTTCCTTGAGGGAGGCCTGTCTCTGACCTTAGTCTTTTTTAAAAAAATGTTTTTTAGTGTTCATTTATTTTTGAGAGAGAGAGAGAGAGAGAGAGAGAGAGAGAGAGAGAGAATGCAATTGGGGGATGGACAGAGAGAGAGGCAGATACCAAATCTGAATCAGGCTCCAGGCTCTGAGCTTTCAGCACAGAGCCTGACGTGGGGCTCAAACTCATGAGCCGTGAGATCATGAGCTGAGCTGAAGTCGACGCTTAACTGACTGAGCCACCCAGGTGCCCCTATAACCTTAACCTTTAATGACATTAATAACAGGTATGCTTTCACCAAGTGTTTTTTATATGTCAAGGCTCCCAAATATGTTATTATATTATCAAAATAACTCTAGAATTTAGTTATTAGTCTAATTTCATAATGAGGAAAATATTTTAATGGCACTGGTTGCTTGTTTAGTGGCTAAACGTCCCTCTCTAGTATGCACGCTCTTTGCAGTGTAACCTAGCCGTCCCTCCCATGCAGCAGCGCAGTTTAGTTCTTCACTGCCTCCCCCTTCCCAGAATTGTGAGGACCTTGTGACCTACTCTGGCCTATAGAACGTGCCAGAAGAGACATGCATGTGAGTTCCGGAGCCCCCGCTCAAGAGGTGTGGCAGGTTCTGCCCTCATTCATTTGGACCATTGTCCTATAATGCCTATAACAGCAGCATATATAGCCCTATTAGAGGATGTGAGGCTGTGTGGAGAAGAAACAAAATGCACCAGCTGACAGCCAAGTACCCACTTCTCGCGTGTGAGTGTGGCCATCTTGGACCTTCCAACAAGTTGCCTTTCACTGAAAGCAACTACGTGAGCAAGCCAGACAAAACTAGAAGAGGAACCACCCGGGTGACCCACAGATTTATGAGAAATAAGAAATCATCACTGTTTTCTTTTTTCTTATTTTGAGAGAGAGAGAGCTAGCTAGAGAGCGTGTGAATGGGGGAGGGGGAGAGAGAGAGAGGGAGAAAGAGAATCTCAAGCAGGCTTCTGTCAGTACGGAGCCCGACTTGGGGCTCAGTCTCATGAGCCATGAGATCATGACCTGAGCCAAAATCAAAACTTAGGTGCTCAACCTAATGAGCCACCCAGGTGCCCCTAATCGTTATTTTCTTAAGCCACTAAATCTATAGTCAGCAATATATAACTGATAAAGTGCCATTTGTTGTTTGCACCAAGCCTCTATCCTACCTTCATTTGCTGATAGCATCCCAAATCCCTTCTGTTGTACTTGCTAAGAAGATGCGCATCCCCCTCCTGGTCAAGGGGCATGCATGTGACTTGGACTGGTCCCACTGGATGCTCTGTCTCTGGAATTTGATTCATGACCAGAGGGAGGAAAATTCTGGATAAAACTATTAAGATCTGGTTTCTGCCATGGAGATGCTTTGGAGCTGTTGGTTCTTATCTGCTCCAAATCTTTGCCTGAATCAGTTTCTGATGCTCGTGACCACGTACCCCCAGCTGATATACTGTGACAAATTAAGAAGCCACCTCTAAGTCATTCTGCTGTGGGCAGCAGCACTGCAACTTGAACCCACATCTGTCCTGTTTACCTTCCACGTATCCATGTTGCCTCCAATCTAGTTTCCTCACGTATTTTCGCATCTTGAAGATGCCTGGCCTTTCTCAACAGGCACTTATAAGGACCGATGATCCCGCTGTGAGCTGTAACTTGACATCGATATAGGGTCTCTCACCCAATAAATGTGGTCGTAACCACAGAAGGGGCTTTTTAAACTGGAGAAATAGTGTGTGGAGCACAAAGTGGTGGATTTTTTCGAGATTTATTGAAGTGTAATTGACATATGGCAAAATGTACAATATTTGAGTGCACGTATTTAAAGTGTACAGTTCGAGAAGTTTTGTCATATGCAGCTACCCACAGAACCATCGCCACGGCTGCGATGATGAGCATCCATCACCACCAAAAGTTTCATTTCCTTGTGCCCCTCTGTGAGTCCTCCCCCATCTCTAGCCCCCATCAAGTAAAGCCCATCTGCTTTCTGCCATTATAGATTAGTTCGTACTCTCCAAAATTATATCTAGAAATCACACATCCTGCATCTTTTTCTCTAGTTTCTTCTGTTCAGCATAATCTGGACATTCGTCTGTGCTGTCATATATCAACAGTTTATTCCTTTACATTGCCGAGTACTATTTCATTTGCACAGATAACACCACAGCGTGTTTATCTATTCATTTGTTGAAGGACATTTGGGTCGGTTCTTGTTTTGCGCTATTGCCAATCAAGCTTCTATGAACATGCATGTAGAAGTCTTTGTAGGGACACATGCTTCCATTTCTCTTAGGTAAAATCTAGGAGTGGAATGAGTGGATCATATAATAGGTGTATATCTAAATTTTTAAGAAACTGCCACTCTATTTTCCAAAATACTTAACACTATTTTGCACTCCTACTAGCAGTATGTGAGGGCTCAATTCCTGCACATTCTCGCAAAACTTGTTGTGTTCAGTCTTTTAGATTCTGACCATTTTAATAAGGTATAACGGTGTCTCATTATGGTTTTAATTTACTCTAATGACAAATTCTGTTGATCATATTTTCATGTAGTTATTTTATCTTCTTCAGTGAGGGGTCTGTTAAAATATTTTGACCATTTAAAAATCGGATTTGTTTTTTTATTATTGAATTTTGAGAATTCTTTATATGTTCTGGATATAAGCCCTTTTTCAGATATGTGCTTTGAAAATATTTTCTCCTAGCTTGTGACTTGTCTGTTTTAATAGCATCTTTTGAAGAGCAGGTGTTTTACATTTTGATGAAGTTAAAGTTAATCAATTTGTTTTGAATGCATCGTGTTTATGGTGGTATATGTAAGAGATCTAACCCAAGGTCACAAATATTTCCTTCTAGAAGTTTTATAGTTTTAGGTTTTCCATTTAGTTGTATGATCCATAGTTTTTGTATATTGTGCAAGGTATGGATTGAGCTTTTTGTGTATGGATTACCAGTTGGATTGGCATCATTTGTTGAGATGACACAGTAGAAAAATAGGAAAGACTCATTCTCCATTTACTTGCTTTTGCATCTTTGTAAAACATTGATTCTCCATTCATGTGTGGGTCTCCTGTCCCCTGTCTCAACTTTTTCTTATGCTCCCTCACTTTATTTGTCTATCTTCATGCCAAAACTATTCTTTCTCAATGACTGTACCTTTATAGTAAGCTTTGTGATCTAGTCATATTAATCCCCTTCTTTTTAAATTCAGCTCTTTAAAAAAAAAACCAAAAAACTTGTTTTGGCTATTCTAGGTCTTTTACATTTCCATAAAAATTTTAGAATCACGGGGATGCAAGCTGGTGCAGCCACTCTGGAAAATAGTATGGAGGTTTCTCAAAAAACTAAAAATAGAAGTAGCCTACGACTCAGCAATTGCACTACTAGGCATTTATGCAAGGGATACAGGTGTGATGTTTTGAAGGGACACATGCACCCCCATGTTTATAGCAGCACTATCGACAATAGCCAAAGTATGGAAAGAGCCCAAATGTCCATCGATGGATGAATGGATAAAGAAGATGTGGCATATATACACAATGGAGTATTACTCAGCAATCAAAAAGAATGAAATCTTGCCATTTGCAACTATGTGGATGGAACTGGAGGGTATTATGCTAAGTGAAATGAGTCAGTCAGAGAAAGACAAAAATCATATGACTTCACTCATATGAGGACTTTAGGAGACAAAACAGATGAACATAAGGGAAGGGAAACAAAAATAATAAAACAGGGAGGGGGACAAAACAGAAGAGACTCATAAATATGGAGAACAAACTGAGGGTTTCTGGAGGGGTTGTGTGAGGGGGGATGGGCTAAATGGGTAAGGGGCACTAAGGAATCTACCCTGAAATCACTGTTGCACTATATGCTAACTAATTTGGATGTAAATTTTAAAAAATAAAAAAAAATTTTTTTTAGAATCAGCTTATTACTTTCCACACACATACAAACCTGCTGAGACTCTGATTGGAATTGCACTGGAGAGGCCAATTTCAGGGAGAATGTTCATCTTAACAATGTTGGATCAGTCCTCTTTCTAAGAACATGGTATATATCTCCTTAGTTGTTTAGACCTTCTTTAGTTTCTCTCTGCAGTATTTTATAGTTTTCAGTGGACAGATATTTTAGTTGTGTGAGATTTATTCTTAAATATTTCTGATCTTATTTTAAAAGGTGTTTTTTCTTATAATTTCAATTTCAATGGTTTGTTGTTAGTATGTAGAAATACAATATCCATTCTTGTTAAAACAAAAAAACAAACAAAAAAACCCAAAACTCTTAGCAAACTAGGATTACCTATTTAAGGCAATAGGGAAGGATTTTTATTGGGCTCTCATGCCAATCCAGGCAATGCTATCCGTGTGCTTTTAGCTACGTACCTCACACTGATACCTGCCTACCACATCCTGTTCAACAGAAAGGAATGTCTTTTTATCCTTTGAGAAAACATCCTTTTTGTTCTCAGTGAACATCTTCTCAAATAATAAGTCGGATTGAGAAATGAACAAAATGTGGTGTATACACATGCCATGGAATATTATCCAGCCATAAAAAGGAATAAAGTTGTAAATAAAAAGGAATAAAGGCTACAACATGGAGGGACCTTGAAAACATGTCGCCAAGTGAAAGAAGCCAGTCACAAAAGGACAAAAACCGTATGATTCTGCTTATGTAGGGTACCTGGAATAGACACATTCTTAGACACAGTAAGTAAATCAGAAATTACTAGGGGCCTTACTGTTTAATGGGTACAGAGTTTGAAATGATGACAAAAGTCTTGGCAATGGTGGTGTTGGTGGTACAACCTCGTGAATGCACTTAATGCCACGGTATTGTAAACTTAACAATGGTTAAAATGGTAAATTTTATGTTGTGTGTATTTTACCTTGATATAAACATACCAAAATGAAAATAAAATACTGGATGCCTTGGGCCATCGAATTCCATGCAGGGCCCTTTGCTGAAAGAACAGACAAGACTATGTTTCCAAAGCTTTTCCATCCCAGATCACTTGCAAACTTCCTCTTTTAGCTGGACATCCCCTCCCCAACCATTTCTACTGACCTTACCACTCAGCTTCTAGTCTCAAACCCACCAGTGAAACTTTCTAGAATGACAGAAAGACTGGGGAATGGGTTTATTTGAAGCCATCATTTTTTGGTTTTAATCAAAAATTGTTAAATATTTTAAGAGCAAAATTGCTATATAAAGTAAGCTAAAATATAACTGCGACTTTAGGGGAACTTCATTACACATGGTATCGATTCCCAGCATGTGATCGGCCTGTTTTTATTCTCCTTTGCTCTTCTCTCAGAAAGTAAGAATAAAATGGCCTTGCTTAAATATAACAACCTAACCTCTTGTTATTTCCTTGTATTAGATGGGTTTCTAAAATTTACCTGGAGGTCTCTCAAGCTGGCTCTGTGGCTAGGATGCTTAGAGAATGGTTGTGTTCTTTATAACCACTCATATAAGGTTTGCTTTTTACGTTTCAGGAGGCAGAAAATCCCTTAAAAATTTTCTTTGTAAATAAGACCTTTTACATAGAACTGATTATATATTTCACCTAAGATGGGGAAGCTTTTGCCCAAGAGCAGTGTGCAGGGCTTGAACCTGACTCAAGGTCACCAATTAACCCATTTTTTTTTAACGTTTATTTATTATTGAGAGACAGAGAGAGACAGAGCGTGAGCATGGGAAGGGGCAGAGAGGGGGGAGACACAGAATCCGAAGCAGGCCCCAGGCTCTGAGCTGTCAGCACAGAGCCCAACGCGGGGCTCGAACCCACAAACTGCGAGATCATGACCTGAACCCAAGTGGGATGCTTAACCGACTGAGCCACCTAGGTGCCCCTCAATTAACCCATGTTTGAGAAGAACCTATGTACAATAAGAAGAAATGAATGTGGAACTGGCTGTTAACAGATGCTGATAGTTACTTTTATGTGTCCAACATTATTCTGGATGTTTCTGTGAGGGTGTTTTTGGATGTGATTAACATTGCCCTCCATGGTGTGGGTGGGCCTCATCCAAACAGTTGAAGGCCCAAACAGGACAAAAGCTGACCTCCCCCAGGCGAGAGGGAGTTCTACAGCCGACTGCTTTGGGGCTTGAACTGCATTGGCTCCTTCCCGAGTATCCAGCCTACTGGCTCACCTGCAGATTTGGGTTTGCCAGCCTCCATAGTCCCGTGGGGGTAATTCCATTGGATAAAATTCTTTCTCTGTATACACATATCCTTTTGGTTCTGCTTCTCTGGAGAATCCTGACTAAAACACAGATCTAGGCCTGAGTCCTCTGCTATATATTTGCTGAATAATTTTAGTAAGTCAGTTCACCTCTCTGAGCCTGAATTTCTTCATCTATAAAGTGAGATGTTTATATTACCTTGAAGTGTCCTGGAGAGAACGTATCCACATCACGTGACGTAGCATGGGCACTGAACAAAGGGTAGCTTTTAAGTGGGAACACTACGAACTTGAAACTAAAGAAACCATTTCTCCTCCCCTTAAGGAGCTTATACCCCTTTGCAGGAAACAGAAATAACAATGGGGGTGCTGTGTGCCAATACCAAACCAGTAGCGTTACCTGTTCAGGCTCTTGGGTATGAAGAAAACCAAGCACGCCACCCCCAAATGTGCCACCTTGGCGTAAGGATTGTCTTGAGCTAAAGGAAATTAGCTCTCTCCCCTCTCCCAGTCTAAAAGCAGAACATAAATTTCCATTTATAAAGGCGTGTCTCTTGCCCTATCAAGACAAGAACTCCAGAGAACTCTGAGCCCCAGAGGTGACTCTTATTTGCATGACAAATCTTTCTGAACAACACTATTTACTTTTCCTTCCCTTAACTTCCCATAAGTTACCGCCAGAAACCCCCAACTCCTTTTCCTTTGTCTCGCCTAAAATGATATGTGTGTATGTATACATATATACACACATATATACATATATACACACATATATACATACATACGTATACATGTGTGCGCATATGCCCCAAATACTAATTCCCTCCTTGAATCATGTCTCTTTGCGAACTCCAGTGCATTCTGATATAACGAAATCTGTTCTTGTTTTTTTTTTTTTTTTCTTGTTAATCTGTCTTCTGTCAACTTTATTTGCAGGTCCTCCAGCTATTGAATGTGGGAAGGTAGAGAAAAAGAAAGGTTTATCTCCCCTATCGTATCACTCAAAATATAGGAGATTTTGTGATTAAGGCTTGACCCCCTGAACAGATATTACCAATCTCCAGTCTTAAACCTATTCTTCTCCTCTTGAATTGATGGTATATCGACTTAGAGACAATAATAACAAAGATATTTAGACGAGTAACACTGGCAGCTAATTAGGTAGAATAGCTGGAAAAGTCTATTTAAGAGCAAAATAGTCCAAAAAAAAAAAAAAAAGTAAAGGGATCCATAATCATAGGTGGATTATAGTCAGTTTATTTTTGTTAGATGTTGAAATTAGATCTGTCGAGTTATATATTGTCTGAACTTCAGTTTTGCTCATCTATAAAATTCGGTTAGTGGTATAGGGGGAATGCAGCGAAAGCTCGAGTCCTTGAATAATGGAAAGACAAATCGTTGACAGTCATGGAGTCAAAAACTTTACCAAACCCCAGGCTAGGTGGTCCCAAGGCAAAGACAAGTGGAATTAACAGAGAATCATATTTTATTTTTATTTTTTAGGTTGATTTATTTAAGTAATCTCTACACCCAAGGTGGCAGTCATACCCATGACCCTGAGATCAAGAGTCTCATGCTTTTCCAACTGAGCCAGCCGGGTGCCCCGAGAATTGCGTTTTAATGACAGAGATGACAGGGTAAATGGAGAAAGGAGATTGATTCTGGAAAAATGGAAAGAACATCAGAAATACTGGGAACCTCCTGATTCTGAGGGCCTGTTCAAGAATTTAATCTTCAAAATACTTTCCCAACCTCATTTTTAGTGAAGGAAGTTATATTAAAAAGAGTAATATGGAGAACTTGTGCCTCTATGAACCAGAATAAGTCTAGATTCTACAACACTCAGGGTGACCAGTTGGTCGAGGCAAAGGAACGTGGAGACTCCTGATGTCAGTGACCTAGGGCTACTACAACTGGCCGTCCTGACCTTAAGAGGATTCTAGGTGAGCCCAGAAGACAAGATATTTTGTCAGACCCAAGTTCAACCATGTGGCCCTCATGGAGTATATAACATACTGTTTGTTGATCAGGCCAGTACCCAAGGAGGAGTCAGCTGTGTGCATGCCTCCGTGCAGGGATTCTCCAACGTCCAGTTTACAGATGAACACAGAAGGGGCCATGGAAGCCTGCAGAGTATGCGTTCCTTTTCTGCTCTTTTCCTGCACAGGTGCCAATGCATTAAAAGTGAGAGCAAAGGGGAAGCCTGTGTTTTGATTAGGTGCCGAGCAATATTTGCACTCTGATTCCTGTCCTAGACTACAGAGAAAGGGATTCTACAAACTTATATTTGGAGAGGGGATTTCTTGTTACTCCCTAAATTCCTAACTTCAGCTCAGCTATCCCATCAATACAGAGGGGTTTTCTTCACTGAGTCATAAAGATAACCTCCAGGCTGTCTCCAGAGGTAAGAGGAAGTTGCCTTATATTAGCATTTTTAACGTATTTTTAAGAAGTGCAATTCATTTAACAAAAATTTAATACACATCAATTCTTTATGTTTATTGCTATTAATTTTTGCAGAGAAAAAAAAGGTCCCAACCCTCAAAGATTTTATAACTGGGAATCAAACATAAAATTAACTAAGGCTATACACAAAGTACACTTATATTATTGATTTTAATAAAGGAGCACTAACCTTCATGGAGGATCTCCTATGTTCCCGGTACTGGCATAGAAACTTTCATTTACCCCTCTGATTAGGCTGCCCACCTCAGTGAGAGATACTATCTGCATTTAACAAAAGAAAGCTCTAGGCTCAGAATGGTTAAGGAACCAGGTCCTCCCACCCAGAGTTTTGATTCAAATTCCAGGAATCGTTCTACTACATCAAACGTGATGATAAGTATCACAAGCTTTTATCAAGAATGATCACTGGATTTTGCTGTGTCCAAAAGCACACCATTTCCTTGGCTTCCCTGAACAGCCCCACTCCCAGCTGGACAAGTACAAGGCCTTATAAGTACAACTCGTCTGCATTCCATTGGCATAAATTCCTATCACACAGCCTTTTCCCTTCCCTATTTCCCATCCTCTGGCTTTTAAAGAGGTAGTTGCCCTTCAAGGAATTTTTTTTTTTTTTTTTTTTTTTTTTTTTTTCTTACAAACACCAAAGGAGCTCCCTTTTAAAAACTTTTTTTAGCAACAACTCTGTGGAATCATTCAACACATGACAATTTTGTGTGACCATATGTTCCTGTTGGTTTTGTTCTCGGAGTGGTCACAAAGCTAAGTGCAAGGCCAGGAGCGAAAAAGAAGTTAAACTGATGGTATGACTTTCTATCAGCTTTCTCTGCTGTTTTGTGGTGGGTGAGCCCTCACACATCACATATACGTACACACCTTTATGTGATATTTATAAGTGCATCTGAGAAGAATGGAAGTTTCACGTTGACCAGTTAAGGTAGACCATGACTTGGCCATTCTAAATGTCACGCAGATAATGCCCAAAAGAGCTCATCCCCAAATCACATGTTGGCTCTCAATTGATCATTTTGTTAACGTTAAGATTAGACAGGAAATGTTGTTTTTAGAGAGTCTGGAATTTTAATAAGTCTAAAGACTCCTGATGGTCTTATTTATTTTATTTGCAGGGTTCCCCAAAGGAATTTCACGGCGCACTCCACAGCCAGAAGTAAGCATCTTCTTACTTAGCAAAACAAAAGTTGATGGACACAGACGGAGAGTCCCACCCTGGTGTATCCGTGGTACAAAGATGTGAGATTGGGAACAAAGAAAGAAGCAGACCACAATGGGTGGCAGCACGTACCGATATTAAAAGGACCAGCAAATAGTGCAAAAGTAAGTTTGAGCGGGGAGGTTTTCTGTGCCTTTTAAAATGATGTAAAAAGAACACTGGAATCAGGCCAGAGGGGAGAAACGGTAGCCTCAAGGGGCTTTTGCTGGCTGCAGGACACCAGCCTGGTATCCTAGTATCATTCAAAAGCTGAACTGATTCATCCACACACATGAACATACAAACAGGAACACACACATTTAAAAAAAATGGTTCCTGGAGTGGCAGCGTGTCCTCTTTTAATTCACCCCTAGCTCAATGCCATTTAGTTAGTTTTATTACTCCTTCTAATAAACAGGCTGGGGAGGTTTGCTATGAAAGGGTTTAATGGTGAAGAACCAATATGCAAGGTCCTAGAAATATAACAACACCTGTTACAACAAAGGTCCTTAACAATACGTGCCTGCTTTCTAGAGCTTTGGGGGGAACTCGTTAAACTAAGGGACACAGACATTCGTATGTGGGCTTATGTGCCTCTGAACTTCATTACCAGGTGCTTTGTTACAATGAAAGCAAGTCTCAGACTGAATTTGGCCATAAAATAAACATTTGGAAGCCAGCAGGCATGAAAAAGTTGTACAACCAGTTCTGTAAACTCAGTGAAGTACAGTTCTCTGTCCTACTGGCTCTCAGACAAATTCCTTGCATAACAGACTCGCTTAAGGCAGATGTGACAACATTCTAACAGCAAGATTTAGCTCCACGTTCAGTCAGAGTCAGGTGAGAGAAACTTCCTACAAAGCTGTGGATACAGATCGGTTTCAAATCCTAAAACAGAGATTGCATTGGGAAGGGCATGCATTATCAACTGTTCTGTTGATACTTGTTTGTTTTGTTTTTGGGTTGTTTGTTGTTGTTGTTTGTTTTGTTTTTAAGTAGGCTCCGTGCCTAGCTCAGAGCTCAACTCGGGGCTTGAACTCATGACCTTGAGATCAAGACCTGAGCTGATATCAAGATTCAGACTCTTAGCTGACTGAGCCACCCAGGCGCCCCGATAATACCCTGTTTTAAGTAAGGTCAGGAGTGTCTGATACAGTATTTTCAACAAACTCATGTATCTTGAACATCATTAATGCCACCAATGACCATTACTTCTAAGATCCATTATGCTAAACAACAAAGCCGTGGGTTCTTATGGGGAGTGGAGACAGGGGAAGTGCTTTCTAACAGCCTCTAGAGCATCTGATACTCCTTCAAATTCCAACAAACGTTCCCCGGAGTGTGTATTCATCCTCTGATAGAGTCTTTCAACATTACCTGCACCTGCACCAGAGACTGATCCCACACTGCCTATGCTGAAGTCCTTTGAGGGTCATTGCAGACGTTATAGCATTTCTGTTAAGACATTTTATTGTTTCTAATCAGAGCCCAGTCAGGGGATGGGGGACCCAGACCTACAACTGGGCTCTGGACTTAAGAGAGCCCTCTCTCTCCTGTCTCCGTGGTCTGGAGTCTTGGACAGAATCTGCCTGTAGACAAACAGGCCTGTCTCCTCACACCTGTGCCTTGGATCAGCCCTATTTCAAAGGTGATGCATTAAGAGCTTAGAGCTTGGTTCCTTCACCGGCTCATCAGTGCAATCTGCCCACGGAAGTGATTTTTTGCCTCAAGTAATTCATTTGAATTCCAACATTTTCTTTCCGAAACTCTTACATGACCTGATGTTTTATGATTTGCTAGGAAAGTGCCACAGTGTCAGCTCTGTTAACACCAGCCAAAACCCCATCATAAATACTACACTCAGCGGCCTTTGGCAAAGACACTCTTCTTGACCAAACTTTAGCCAGGCCCCTCTGAGCCCTCTTTCTCACTGGGACTCACCAGTGGGCCCTGTCTTTGGCCTCCCTAGACCAGTTGTAGCAAGAATCCTGCTAAGTCACTTTAGTGACTTCCCCCACCCTTGATATCTGACCACCCTGGTCTGCTGTCAGCAAGAATCCTAAGTCAATTTAGCAAGAATCCCCTACCTGTAATGTCTCCTCTTAGTAATTTTCTTTTCTTTCTTTCTCTTTCAGACTCTTTCCTTTTTTCTTTTTCTTCCTTCCTTCTTTCTTTCTTTTCTCTTTCCTTTTCTTCCTTCCTTCCTCTTTCTTTCTCTTTCTTTCTTTCTTTCTTTCTTTCTTTCTTTCTTCTTTTTCTTCCTTTCTATTTATTTTTGAGAGCGAGAGGGTGCAAGCGATTGAGGGGCAGAGAGACAGAGAGAATCCCATGAGGGACAGAGAGAGAGAGAGGGAGGCAGGCTCACCTGGGGCTTGTGTTTTACCCAGAGCTAGGTTTGGGCTCACCCGAAGTGGGATTCCAACTCACAAAACTGTGAGATCATTACCTGAACTGAAGTTGGACACTCAACCAACTGAGCCCTCCAGGCGCCTCCTGATCCTTTTTCTACAGGAACTTCTCAGTCAGCTGAACCTCCCCTTCATAAATCCCTCCTGACTGTATGTTTCACCGCCACTGTGCTAATGTCTCGCTGGCATGATTTTACTCGGGATAATTTGGAACTTTGGTGGCTTCCCTGGACTGACTAATCTAAGACCTCTCCCTTCACATCACTTCCATTCCTCCTTCCTCTTTGTACCACTTTTGATCTTCCCTTAGCTCCCTTGAATCCTTTCATGTATCCTCCTTTAAGTCCCCTGCCTCCTTCATCCTTCTGTCCACCTTGACAGACTTTTCCTTTCCTGTTCCAGCCCCTCAGTTCCCACAGTCACTTGAACTTGAGGCCCCCTGTCCCCAGGCAGGGGCTCTCAAGGAATTTAAGGACTCCCAGAAGCAACTACATATCAGGGCAAAAGAAAATCTTAATAAAAGTTTCCTCCACAGATATTGGTGGAAAGCCTTAGCCCTCATATGAAACAGGTAACCTTGGGGGTGAGTGGGTGGCTCAGTAGGTTAAGTGTCTGAGTCTTGATTTCTGCTCAGGTCACGATCTCATGGTTCGTGAGTTCAAGCCCAGCATTGGGCTCTGTGCTTGGGATTCTCTCTCTCCCTCTGTTTCCGCCCCTCCCCTGTTCTCTCTCTCTCTCAAAATAAATAAGTAAACATTAAAAAGAAGTTTTTAAGGGGCGCCTGGGTGGCTCAGTAGGTTGAATGGCCAACTTTGGCTCAGGTCCTGATTGCATGGTTTGAGCCCTTCATCAGGCTCTTTGATGACACCTCAGAGCTTGGAGCCTGCTTCAGATTCTGTCTCCCTCTCGCTTTGCCCCTCTCCTGCTTAAGCTCCATCTCTCTCTCTCTCTCTCAAAAATAAATAAACATATAAAAATTTTAATAAATTTTTTTTTAAATAAACAGGTAACCTAGGGCAATAGGGAATGATTTCCCTATTTCCAGATTGAATTAATTTCCTGAGTGCCCAGGGCTTCAACTTTTCCCCGTATCCTGGAGAAATCACGTTCTCTATGTCCTAAATTTTGTGTCATGAGAAAATGCTCACCTGATAACATGTTTGCAGCTGATTATATTTTGGGGTCCATGAATTTTTAAAAATGTTTATGTATTTATTTTGAGAGAAAGAGAGAGAGAGATTGAGAGAGAGCAAGTGAGCAAGCTGGGGAGGGGCACAGGGAGGGGGAGAGGATCCCAAGCAGACTCCCAGCTGTCAATGCAGAGCCCTAAGTGGGGCTTGAACCCAAGAACCATGAGATCATGACCTGAGCTGAAATTGAGAGTTGGAAGCTTAACCGACTAAGCCTCCCAGATGCCCCAGGGAACATGAATATTTTTAAATAAAATTTCTACACAAATGACTATTCGTTCTTTAAAAATCAGGTAATAGGGCACCTGGGTGGCTCAGTTGGTTAAGCTTCAACTCTTGATTTCAGCTCAGGTCATGATTTTAGGTTCAAGCCCCACTTGGACTCTATGCTGACATCAAGGACTCTGCTTGGGATTCTCTCTCTCTCTCTCTCTCTCTCTCTGCCCCTCCCCATCTCTCTCTCTCAAAATAAATACACTTAAATAAAAAAAGATAAAACTATTTAAAGCTTTAAAACACCTATGCAGAGAATTCATTCTAGAAGAAAATGTGTATTCTAGTTCCAAGATATGGATTCTTACAGTTCTCTGGAAGTCTGATTACATGAACTGCCTTCTCCCTCTGATTTTGTTTTATCTTTAATTACAGCCTCCAACACCCTCTTCATCATTCATTAACAAACATGGCAGAATTAATTATTATTTGATCAATAATTATAATTATTTTAATAAGCATATTGCAAGTGATTATTAAGTAACTAATAATATGATTAAAGTTAATGAAAAATAATTATCTGTAATAATTATAAGCAACCACTTAGTATTTAATAATGAAATAAAAAATTAATTTTTGCCTTCTTTATTCAGGATTCTCTAAAAGGTCTCCCAATAGATATTACTGCTTTGCCAGTTGGCCTTATTTTCTTGGCAACCCATGAAACTAGACTTTTAACCCCGGAAACATTTATCAGACTTGAGAGACACAATGCGGACACAAAGAATGAACGTCTCAGGAGGCTGTGCATGCCAGCTTGGCACGTATGTAATCATTATAAATCATCTCACAGAAATTTCCATGCATTCTCAGTACTAGTTAATAACTAACTTTATATGAGAATTTACAATGGAGTTTTTTGCTGGTGTTAGGTCATTTGAGCCTCACACGGGATAGGGAGAGCCGACAGGTGAGGAAAGTGAGCTGTAGAGAATGTAAATTGCAGAGGAGATTGAACTCCAATCTTCACCCCGTAAATCCCACATGTTTCCTGCTATTCTGAGGAGTCCGTTTCTATTGCACTGCAGAGTATGGCTTCAAGAAGGAGCAGGGCACAGGGCTTTGCCACACTTCGCCGAATTAGCTGACGAGAGTTCTTCAGGGCGAAGAAGCCAATAGCACACTCAGCCCTCCGTTCACATGAAAGCTTGGATATCCTCAGCCACGGCAGAACTACGTTTCTAATTGAACAGCGAGGGTCCCACATCACGCACATGAGTGTCTAGGACAAATGGCTGGGTTCTGTCACTGGAGGTGATTATCCGGTTTTAGTCCAGAAATTAAAAATGATGTCATGGTCCAACCGGGCACACCCGGTCTTCCACATGGACGGGCTTGCCGGTTGTGAGTTATTGTGAAGGGGCGGGTCCTCAAACGGGTCTTCAGAATTCAGAAAGGGGGCCTCTGGCAGGTAAGACAAAGAATCCTGAGGCTTTTCTGAGCCTGGCTTCTTGGGTCTGAAATTGGAGGAACCAAGAAATGCTTTAAAGGATTCTAGGTGGTAGGAGTTCAGTAAGACCCCAGGGTCTGGAGGGCAGCTTGCTACTTGTACCCTGGAGATCACGGTGGTGTATCTCCTACTTCAGGATATTCGGAATTCTCCGTGCGTTCACAGAGAGCTGCCATCCCGTTCCATTAAGACATTCCAGTTCAACGGTTCCGTGTTGTGTTAGCTGTGTAAAGCAGGGAGGTTGGGTGGGTGAAGAAACAGGGAGGGAGGGTATTAGCAGAAGTGCCATATGCCTATCCTCGTGCCAGGCTGTTAAATAAGGGTGAGGCGATGGTCCCTAAAGCCCGGGCTTGCGGTCAGCAGACCTCAGGGAGCAAACCTGTGGCAGAGGGTCTGCTGCCCTTCTCAGTCAGCATCGGAGAAGACATGGGATTTCCCAAAGCCGGCACTTTTTGGTGGTTCTGTTACTCTTTCGAGGCCAAGCAAGACAGACACGCTGTGCACCCATGTAAACAGAAGGTAACGAGTTCTTCTTTTTCTCATGGCCTCTTTCATGCCCACAGCAGGCCGAATGTTCTAGCCTTATGGGACCCACCTCCCCTCCCCCCACCATCTTTGATTATCAGGGTCTGAATTTTTAGCCTTTGTTACTGTGGGCTGCACTTTGCAGTGTCTTCAAACACCGGGATACACGACATGAGGTCAATAGGTGCGAAATCTTCAGTCTTTGGTTGTTTTGAAATAATTTCATAGGAAAAATTCTGGAGAACTGACCCCTTAAAAATCACGAGGAGACGTTTCCTGAGAGATCAGGCTTAAATTGTTCTTTGGGGCAGCCTGCTCCCACTTAACGGGGCCCTCACCATTAACCAGATGGAACTGTGCACTGTCCTGGGGGCTCTGTCTTTGCCCCCTTTTGGCGGCACTGATGGAAGACGGTACAAAGAGAGAAGCAACGATTCTTGGCTCCGTAAGGACTTAGAGCAAGTTGCACCGAGACCTGCACTCTTGCCTGGACTGTAAGTGGCTGGGTCTTCCTCCCTCACAGTTGTAGCGTTCTCTGTGCAGTTGTTCCTAAGGGCTGGAAAGCCGATGGCGGCCCTCTGCGAGAAGGACAAGCAGACAGGATCACCACCCCATGCCGGAGGACTGGATGTCACCAGAATGGGCTTTGGCCCGGCACTCCCCAGATCGGATTCCTGGGGTCCACTGAGTAAGCATGATCCCACCAACTCTAATGCCTGTAGGGACCAGGCAACAATAGAAATTGTTAACAAGAGACCGGGTGGGATTCTGGCAGATTGGAGAACATGGGTCCCTTGGGAGGGAACAGCCGCTTCCGAGCTGGAGCTGGTTGCTGACCCGCAGTTAGAGGGGCCGAGAGTGTTGCTATGTCTTCTTATCTGAGATGAGATGGAAATCTTGATTGTTTTTTCATGTGAAATATCTCAGCTGGAATACTGAGAGCAGTTCAGGTTTTTAAAAACCGCTTTGTAAGTTTATGACATTGAAGTTGAGGGTCTGTTGTCTCAACACTCTGCTGCCATACATCATCTACATATTTGTCCCTGACAACGCTAATAACATTGACCTGTAGGGCTCCAACTCTCCCTCTTCCTTCCTTTCCATCTCCCGGGGCTCAGAATACATGGCTTGCTGAATTCCCCTGAGCATCCTGTGAGGTGGGCAGGGGGGGAGAGGCTTCAGCAGCTTTCTGCGGCAAAGCGGGCCCCCAGGGCCCGATGAGGGCACCCCTAGCCCTCCTAGGAGGTGGCCCTCTGGGCATGGGACAAAGCCTCCCACTGCTGCAAGGCAAGCCCTGCTGGGGTGACACAGGACACGTGGAGTCCACTGCATCAGTAACGACACTGTCCGGAGGTCTACAAGAGGAAGTGAAAGGAAAGCCCATCAAAACCCATCCGGAAGAGCAGGGAAATTCCATGTAGCCAGGGTCTACCCACACCACTGGTGGCAGCCGGGCTCCGCAGAGAGCCCCAGCTCTGTAGCTATCTTGCAGGGCCTCTGTGCACGGGCTGCCTTAATGTGCTGATGCGAATGTCAATACCGGCCCCTGTCGTAATCTAAAGGTCAGCAGATGTGTCCTCTGGCATGTGGGGCCTGCAGGGGCGCTAGGACTGGAAACACCTGCAGTGCTGAGGCTGTGCCCATCCAGGTGGCTTCTGTGGGGCCCCGGGCTGGGCTGGAACAGTGTTGGAGAAGCCCTCTGCTGATGGTTGCGGGCCCCGCCAGCGGGCTCTCCTCCCCTGCCCTGCAGGATGAGTGGTGTTAGCCAGCTTTCCCTCCTGTCGTGAGCACGGTGTTCAGGGCAACCACGTGTCCTCTGAGAGGTGATAGAAATAATGAGAACAAGACGACAGGCCCAAAATAGACTTTGCTTTGATCAGACCCCATATGTGCGTCATGCCGTGAAGGGAATGGCCCGGGATCTGGAGCCTCTCCGCTGCCTCCTGTCCCCTTTGGGGAATGGTTTCTCTGGGGAACCTTATTCTTTCAGGATCCTGTCTGCCCGCCGATTCTCCCCGATGGTCTTTATAGCCTGGTGCAATTTGGCTTTAATACACCAGAGAAATATGAATGGGAACAGAAACACAACACAGATGTCCACAGCCTCTTCCCCTGTGTCACAGAACTACGTATGTGCTTTGAGCTAGTGGTTTTGAGGAATGATGAAAAACATGTGGTTTTACCCCAACTTCCAAGAATTAGAGGCAGATTCTAGGAGGGTGGGGACTGCCTGAACTTAAAAATAGTAGCACAACACATCTGGTGAGGGGATATTACTGCCCATTAAAAGGACAAAATAGGAGTTGGTCTGTGGGGTAGTGCATATACGTTCCCAGCTTTCCCGGTGAGGCCCAGCCCTGGGGGTGCTGCCTTCCCTTGACGTTGAGGACTGATAAAGAATTCCTCCCATTTCTAATGTTCACAGAGAACAGTGAACCTCCTGGTGGTGAGCCATATCTCCCTGGAATGTATCCTCACTTTGCCAGAGAGAAGTTTCTAGAACTAAGCCTGACCATGCACGTTACTCCCCCGCTTAAATGCACTCTTTGGTTCTCAGACTCAGCAGGTTGTACCAGACCCCTGATGTTCAGGCTCCCGCTTATCTCAGAGGTCCACATATAGTCCGTGTTTTCTCTTGCTGTTTGGTTTCGTTCTGTTCCAATTCTCTTTCTCCGCTTGACTAACTCTTACTTCAAGATTCAGGTTATGGGAGATTTCTGGGATGACTGCCCAGCACTGCCCACCCTATCTGAGTTAAGGGCTTGGCACTCGCATAGCCCAACCGCCCATGTGTCTGACCTGGCATTAAGCATGCACTTTGAACGGTCTTTCTCATTCTCTTGTGTTTTCCATCGCATTATGCGACCTTCAAGTGCGGGGAAGCACATCTCCTCTTTGTTCTCCTGAGTACAGGTTTTTCTACCAGTAAAAATGTATGGAGCTCTCCTTACGCCTTAGTTGCTATGCTAAGCTCTACGGATGCGGTGGCAACAAACAAACGAAAAACATGCAGGAATAAAGACATGATTGCCCCCCTGTATTAGTTTCCTAGGGCTGCCAGCCCTAGGGTTTCCATCCCTAGGGGTAGCCCACGGGAGAGAATCGTGGCTGGCTTTTGTGACTATTAGCTCAATCTTCACCCACTTCACTTCAAGCTCAACCCACAGACTGACTGGGTGGCTTACGCAACAGAAATGTATTGTCTCACAGGTGTCCGCGGAGAGTAACGTGACTGGCATCAGCCTGCAGGAAGCTCACAGTCTGGGAGAAAAGCCAGACCTGCGAGCCAATCAGTAATACTGAATGACAATGGCCACACTACACACCGGAGCGGGGGGCTCGGGAAGCACAGAAGCCAGTCCTCTGGGAAGCGCTGAGCAAAAAGGGAGCAAGAGTGAGAGAGGGGGCCGGTTGGGAGAAAAGCTGCTGAGTGGATTTGGCTGAAGTCCTTCTGCCTTGAGCAGAGAGGGCCCCCAGGGGAAGTGGCTCTAGATCTTTGTACAAAGGAGTTAAGAGGCTGGGACCGCACCTACCCCGCTGGGTGTACTCTTTGGCTTTTTTTTTTTTTGGTTGAAACGTAGAATCCATGTTTTTGTTGTTGTTCCTGGTGAGGGGATGTGGAAGAAGATTGAGCTAATAGTCACAAAAGCCAGCCAGGATTCTCTCCTGTGGGCTACCCCTAGGGATGGAAACCTGGAGGGACTCTGTTCCCAGGTACAAGGTTGTAAACAAGTGAATAGAATAGAAATAATGGCAGGGGGTGTAAGAGGAGGAGAGAAGGTGACTGGAGAAGATTAGGAGGAAACAGGGGTTGGGACTGATTGCCTGAGGGAGCATATACCTCCCTGTGGAGTCCCAGGAAGGTCACCCCATGAGGAGGTGGGGTGTGACCAGTGGGGACACAAGAAGTCTGCCTAGGACTGAACACTTAGTGGATTGCACAACCTTCAGAGTGGAATGATGCTTCTTTGTGGCACGGGGGTGGGTGCATTTGCTTTTCCAGTCACCTGTCGGGCTTGGGTGCCAGCCAGAGAAGGGACCATGAGGGCTGACTCCCTGTATGTGGTTAGGAACCCTATTCAGAGTCTTTTTTTCTCACCTGTTGTTTTCCTAAACCTCATATCAGCCCCGTGAGATAGGTGTGGCCGAGATTATTGACTCTGCTGCAGGTGAGAAAACAGAGAGGCTAGGCCAGTGGCCAAGGACAACCAGGGGTGATGGAGCTGCTCCTACATCCAGGCTGTCCTCTCCTTGACCTCTTTCCCCCCAGGGGCTCACTCCTATTCCAGTCACGGTCAAGGAGACGGAGTGCCTAATCTTTTTGCAAACCGTGGAAACAGGATTGATTAAACTGGCAATAACTTTCCACTATACCCTAGGAAAACAAAATACAGAGAGCACCAAGTCTAATGTGCGGTTGTACGCAATGGAATACTTAGAAACGGCGGAATGGAGGCCCCCGGGTGGCTCAGTGGGTTAAGTGTCTGACTCGTGGTTTCGGCTCAGGTCATGAGCTCAGTTTCATGAGTTCAAGCCCCGTGTCAGGCGCCGCGCTGGTGACCTGAAGCCCGCTTGGGCTTCTCTGTCTCTCTGCCTCGCTCTCTGCCCCTCCCCGATCCACACGGTCTCTGTCTCTCTCAAAATAAATACATAAACTTAAAAAAAAACAAAACAGTGGAATGGATGTACACGCGACAGCACGGTTGGATTTTACGAAGGCAGTGCTGAGTGAAAAGGATAAGAAACGGCAGGAGGTACAGGACGCAGTTGGCTTTAGGTCAATTAAAGATACATGCCTACACCCACAACTTTCTTTAAATGGGCACAAACAAAAATTCATAATCAAACGCATTTCAATGGTTATCTATGGGGAAGTAAGCAGTAAAAGCTAATAAATAACCAAAGGAAAGACCTTGTCTGGACCGATAATGGCAACGTGTCATGAATTCTATATCCTCAACCTCTGTAGCCAGAGATACGAAACCCGCCAACAAATAAACAAAACCAAGACAGACCCCTCAAAAATACCGCAAAGATGTATGAACTGTGAACTTCAGCTTTGCTAAAGCCTTACGCTTTGTTGGCAGTGAGTGAAGGAGGAGGTGGGGGGGACGGGAGGGGGTGGCAGGCAAACCAGTGCCTTTCCTTCTGTGCATACACTTCACAGAACTGTTCCCGGTGTCTCCTCAATGAAATGACTTATAACATCCATCCATCCACCCCTCCCTGCACTATTCGCCCATCCCAAACATTTATCGAGTGTTCCTAAATGGAAGAGCCTCTGCTTTGCCCTGCAAGGGACAAAGAGGTAAGGAAATCGGATCTTCCCTGGAGAAGTGTTTTATCTGGTTTAAGTATAAGATGTCAGGGACTATGTGAATTTGGATTTTAAAACGTGCCTATACAGAGAGCTTGTAAAAATAGTACTAAAAAATCTCATTTTGGTCCACTTCCCTTAGTTACAATATAGAAGCCGGGGAGAGAGAACTCATACTTGGGATGAGATAAGTCACGTTGCTGATTTTACGATGGAAACCCCAAAGCAACTGAAAATTGTCTGCCTCTAAATGAAAGGTTAACCTTAAAAACAAAACAAAACAAAACAAAACTATTCATTGATTTATTTCACTGTGATGCCAGTTAGGGTTCTGAGCATTTTCAGTCAGGTATGAATGTATGAGGAAGGTAACTAGATTATGCCCATCTTTACAGACAGAAAACTGAGGGTGACACTGAGTAATTTACTCAAGGTCACACAGTGATGAAAAAGGGATTTGAGCCCAGGTAATTTAAAATCAAAAGTATTTTTATCCCTTACATCAGGAGGCAGTGACTTTTTTTTTTTTTTTTTTTTTTCTATTTAAAGCTAGATAGTAAATACTTTAGGCTTAGGGTCACAAGTCTGTGTTGACTACTCAGCTCTGCTCTTGTACTGCAACTGAATGGGCATGACTGTGGCCAGGATAGTCATGCTGCCTGCATTCTTTCTGGGCGGACTTTCTCATGTCCTCACAGGTATGCTCTCATTAGTGTTCCAACAAGGTCTCCAGGGGGAGTGTCTGCACGCCTCTGGAAAGCTCTCTCTGAAGGCACCAGCTGTTCTGTCCTGGAGCTCAGAATCCCATTGCTCTGCTCCAGGCAGGGGCACTGCTGGCCTCAGAATGCACATTGTATTTAACACATTGCATAGATTGTTTTAAATCAACTCTTTCAGACTACAGACTTAACTTTTCTTCAAGCCAAGGACAATTTCCCTCCACTTTAACGGTTACTTCTTCTCCATGGACACCTTTTCCTTGTACTGGAAATTCTAACAGAGGATCACAATCCCTTATCTAAAGTATCTTTGTGTTTTTGCTTTGTTTTGTGTGTGTGTGTGTGTGTGTGCGCCTTTTGAAAAATAAATTTCCAGGGGCACCTGGGTGGCTCCATTGGTTAAGCGTCTGACTCTTGATTTTGGCTCAGGTCATGATCTCACAGTTCATAGGACTGAGCCCCGAGTTGTGTTCTGTGCTGACAGCATGGAGCCTGCTTGGGATTCTCTCGCTCTCACTCTCACTCTCGCTCTCTCCTTCTCCCTCTGCCCCTCCCCCTTTCATGCCCGCGTGCGCACGCTCTCTCAAAATAAATAAACATTAAATAAATAAATAAATAAATTTCCAGCCAACACATTTATTGGAAAAACATAACCTGAAATGAGGTGAGACTACTTTTAGTTACTAAAAAATACTAGTGTGAGGGGCGCCTGGGTGGCTCAGGTCATGATCTCATGGTTTTGTGGGTTCAAGCCAGCCAGCCAGCCCAGCTGTCGGGCTCCATGATTTCAGCACAGAGCCTGCCTGGGATTCTCTCTCTCCCTCTCTCTCTGCCTGTCCCCAACTTGTGCTATCTCTGTCTCTCTCTCAAAAAAATACATAGACTTAAAAAAATTAAAAAAAAAATACTAGTGTGTGAATATTCCATATATTTTGGTGCTGAAAATGTTTGATTTCTGAGTACTTCCCATATCCTTCTGGGGATATTATATAGTATGTACTATAACTATATAAATGTATGTAATGTAAAATGTACGTAAGAAATATATGTAATGAACATAAAAACAGAAATACATAGATACGTACAAATATATATAATATTCAGTGTTATTTCTAAAAGCTGAAACAATCTAAATTCCCAAACTTCTTCTGGCTTCGATGTTTTCAGATAAGAGACTGTAAATCCGTAATCATATGTCTACTCTCCTGGATCTACCCTCAAAGCTAGCTTCTTCCTCAGTATTCCTCAGTCTTTGCATTTTTTCTCTAAGTTTTCATCTCTTCCTCAAGTGACTGAGCCACCCAGGGGTCCCTCCACATTTTGAATGAACATTACCATGCTCGATAATAAAAGCCACTGTTTATAGAAAATTGTATTAGTTCCCTCCTGCTGCTGTGATAAATTGCCACAAACTTAGTAGCTTAAAACAACACAATTTTATTATCTTATAGTGGTCCCAGAGGTCAGGTGTGTGTTGTGGGAATAAAATCACGGTGTTGGCCAGGTTAGTTCCCTCTGGAGACTCCAGGGTGAGTCCCTCCCTTTCCTCTTCCAGCTTCTAGAAGCTGTCGGCATTCCTTGGCTTGTGGCCACATGGCTTCAGTCTCTGCCTCCATGGTCACATCACTTTCTGCTACTACTCATTCTGATCTCCTACCTCTCAAGTAAGGGTCCTTGGGATTGCACCAGGCCAGCCTACAGAATTCAAGATAACTGCCCCATTTTAAGGGTCTTGGTGTAATTACCCCTTTAGCCATGCAGGGTAACAGTCACAGATTCCAGAGATTAGGACGTAGACATCCCAATCAACCACCAAATGCAACTGTATTCCATACATGATGCTCATTGCTCACTGACATATAGATAATGTCACAACACCCTGTAGTGTAAGTGTGACAGTCAACATAAGTGTTACATTCAGTTTGCAGATGAGAAAACTGAGACTCAGAGATATTAAATAACAGGTGTCACACACTCTCTAAGGGGTAGAGACAGAATTCAAAGCCAAATCTGCGCTGTCAATATCTTAATAGCTGTCCATATCCCCATTTGACAGATGAAAACCAACCATCATTGAGAACAGCCCTACACAGGTCAGGGAAGCATCAGTGACTTTATGAAATCTTCTCCCTGTTTGCACAATTCTTGCAAGTAATCCAGAAATCTGGGCCAGTATGAATAATCAATCTTCACTTCATGAGAAGAAGCGTCTCTCCAAGGCCGAGAGCATAGACATGACTATAGAACACAGTGGAACTCAGGACAGAAAATCACCACAGCGTTGAAGGAAGGAGATCTCCGCCGCTTTTCCATCTGGGGAAATACTGACGGAGTTGCGGAGGGGTTCTCTTGGTGCACTGAGTACATCCTGTAATGTCCGTGGAAAGAGCGTGGCTACGTGTCTCCATGTGTTTTGCAGTCATTCCTGTCTTCCGGTCTCAAGGACATAAGCACAGTCATTTAGTTAACTACCGGAGCCACAGACTCCCTTTTCTTTGGTAAACACTGCTGTGAGGTCTTTCTGCTTCCTTTTTGCAGCCATAGTAACCGTTGTTGGGTAATCCAGGGTTGCTAGACTCCTCAACTGGAGGGAGATTTTTTTTTAAAACCTAATGTCATATCCAGGCAGGACAAACAAGAAAGGTCCTTTTAACCATACTGGTCTCCTTTATAGCTATGGTGTTTTAGAAGAATTTTATATGCTCTAATATGCCTCTTCGTACTATGTGGGAAAGTGTAATTCACACACAGGTATCGGTCTCAATTCTGAGAATAAGTGGAAAAATAATGATTGGAGCTATTACACGTAAAATGCTTATTAGGCCAGGATCTAGTTAATCCTCACACCTGCCTTAAAGTGGGTACTAACATGACTGCCATTTTACAGAGGACAGAGTTGACGTTTAGCAGTTTGAGCCCCGCGTCAAAGCTGTGTATCGGCCAAGCTGAGGTTGGGGTTTGAACCCACAGCAGATGATTCCAGGCTAGAGTCAGGGCTGTAAAAGGAGCTCGCTAGTGCACCTTAGGTCTAGTTTACAGACCGTCTGCCATTTGTGTGCATTCCATTACCAACTAGCTTTCTAGTTCTAGAGAGAACACCATGGATAGGTTCTTCAACTCCTCGTTGAGTGAGGTTTTCCCTAGAAAATACGGCCCTTCAAGAAACAAGTAAAATCAAGGCAAACTTTCTCTAATGGGGAGAAAGGGAGGATTAACTGCCAAAAGAGGGAAAAGTAAAGGGCTACAGGTCCCCCCCAGCTGGATGTGGCAGCCACATGTTCCAGCCCGTGTGACAGCAGGGACAGCCCTGGGGCCGTAAGCGGTCCCGGCTCCTCTGAAGAGTGGCCAGGCATTTGGGACCTGGGACCACCCGGCACACGTCACCTATCGATCCTTCAACAGTGAGCATCTGGAGTCTCATCACACTCAAACACAGTCTGCTGCTTTATCATGACACGATCTCAGCCACCTTTATATGTAAGGAGACAATATGGAGAATGAAGGAGGGCAGTCTTCTAAAAAGTTGTATTTATTTGTTTGAGGGGCTCTAATCTCCCAAGTGGACTTTCCCAGAGGCACCTGTCCACGGCAGAATGTTATTATACTGTAAGGAATTTACACTATTATTTATGGTTTTTATTACATTAGGAATTTATATTATTATATCGGTATATTAATGCATATTATATATTAAGAATATTATTTTTATTGAACTATCCTAAGCTTACTGAGTCCTCAGACATAGGTTAATATTCTTAAGGTCTGTAAAGAGTTCTTATAAATCCGTGCAGAAATAAAGAGGATTGACCCGACACAAAAATGGGAGAAATAAATAAGCCATTCACGCAAAAAGAGATATAAAATGCCCCAAATTATAAGTAGACAACCTTAACTCTCTCTCTCTCTTTTTTTTTTTTAGTGTTTATTTATTTTAAGAGAGAGAGAGAGAGATTGACAGTGAGACTGGGGGAGGGGCAGAGGGAGAGAGAGAAGGAATCTTAAGCAGGCTCCACACTCAGCACAGAGCCTGATGTGGGGCTTGATCCTATGACCCTGGGATCATGACCTGAGCTAAAATCAAGAGTCAGATGCTCAACCGACTGAGCCACCCAGGCACCCTGACATGCTCTTAATGAAAGCAACTTAAACTAAATAAGATGCTATATTTCCCTACCAAATTGTCAAAGAGAACAAAAACAACAGATTTAGAATTCTGTGCTATAGACCGTATGAAAAAACAGAGTTGATAGACTCTGTGATGAGAGTATACATTTGGTTCAATTATCACAGAAGGGCATTTGGGGATAAAAACAACCTTTAAAGGGACAGCATCACACATACATCAATACACAGGTACAGAAGATAGCTACAGAAATATAGACACGTACACACACGCGCACACACACGCGCACACACACACACACTGCATATGCTTTGACCTGGCAATGAAACTTTGAGGAATGTGAGCAAAAATGGCCAATACACTTGACAAGATCCTTAATCTCACTAGAAATCGGGACAATGCATATAAAACACAGTAAGATACCATGTTTAATCAGAGCGGCAACAACCCAAAGTTTGCTCAGATAAAGCGTGGGTCGGGTTGTGCACCACATACGCCCTCACTGGGTCTCTGGAGGGAGTGCTACCGTGCCGCCACGCCAGTGGGCAATTTGATGCTATCTGCACAAACAAGGCATGTGCCTCCTCGACCACCTAACAGTCCTACTGTTCTGAATCTCCTCAGAGAAACATGTGCACGTGTGTTTGAGGAAAAGATCTAACGTAGCGCTGCTGGTCTTGGCAAAAAACTAGAAAGAGTCCAAATACCCAACAACACGGCAATAGTTCAGTAAACAGTGGTTTGTCTTTATTATGGGACCCTACACAGCAGTTAGGGAGAGGGATGCTGATCACATGTGCTATCGCGGAAGCATCTGCAAGATACTCTGTCCAGTGAACAGAGACAGCATGAGAGCATCTGTGTACCACCCCCCGCCTCACAAATAATAATACCATGCAGCACCATATACTTTACGTGGAAATATATGTAAGCACATTGAAAAAGTGAAGGGTAGGCACCAACCAATAACAGTCGTTATCTCTGTAAGAGTGGTGGTGACTAGACGGGTCATTAATGGGGACTTTAGTCATATCTGTAATGTTTTACGTTGTTGCCAACAGTGTGTATTCATTTATTACGTGTGTGTTCTAAAACTGTTTAAAAATGGGGCGCCTGCGTGACTCAGCTGGTTACGCGACAGGTCATGATCTCGAGGTTTTTGAGTTCGAGCCCCGCATAGGGCACTGTGGGGATGGCTCAGAGCCTGGAGCCTGCTTCGGATTCTGTGTCTCCCTCTCTCTCTGCCCCACCCCTGCTTGCACTCTGGCTCTCTGTCTTTCAAAAATGAATAAACATTAAAAAAGTGTTTTAAAAAACGATTGCAAAGATTTTGTGACACTAATACTTATCAAGGTGTTGTGAAAATGTGGAACTGGCCAAAATGTCCAGCAGCAAGGAATACATCATAAGACGCCTCGTGACGTGTTATAACACAAGCATCAAAACATTATTGGGAAGTCTATTAAATAGTGGAGAGGAGATGTTCACAACAACATCAAGGAGAAAAGGCAGAATACCAAATAGTGTGTACATTATTAAATACCTGTCAACTGATGGGCCCAGAGCGGAGATGTCAGATTCCAAAATGTGAGTGGGCTAGCCAAAAAGCTTTTTAAAGGCTAATACCAAAGTCAAACAATCTCAGTGATTGCAATGATGGTCCTGCTCAGATGGCAGAACTATGGAGGCCAGAGAACTTGAGGAAGAAGGCTTGGCAAGGCAGCTAAGCGGAAAGCAGAAGCGAGCAGGGTGCTAATGGAGAGGCTGAGGGTCGGATCTGTCTCACCTCACACTGGAGCTGGCTCAGCTCTACCCGGAGATTCTGAGCCCTCGCTGGTTCGGTCCAGCCTACGGTCGGTCTGGTCTCTTCCCTGTAGCTGCTTCAGCAGGGACTCTGTCAGAACAAGGGCGATGGCCTCCTCCTGCCAGAAGGTCTTTGCAGACTACAGTGTGATCCCCAACTGCACGGGGCACCTCTGATTTGCTGGATAGCGAACATGTATTCCAGGCTTAGCTCATTTCATTTCCCGTAAAGAGCACAGAGCACCAGGCCACATTCTGGGGGCAACGCTAGGTAGTTACTACCCGCAAGTCCCTTTTTCTTTGGCTAATGCAGGAACTGGCTCATAGTCATGAAAGCACATGGCATGCCACATAAAGTAGTGAGTCTCCCTTGAAAGTCAAGATGAATGTTAGAAAATTAAGTGAGAGTTAGAAACCCTTTAATGGAATAGCTCGATTTTACATTATGGACAAGGAACAGAGGGAAGGAAGAAAGAGGAAGAGAGAGAAGAAAATGACCAGAGGGTTCCATATTCACAAGTGACAACGTTGTTATTTCTAAGTAACTTCCTGCCCCCGGCAGCACCAGAACCTGAGTGAATTCATGCCCTTTCTCCAGGTGGAGGGTGGGAAGAACAGTAAAATAAGATACGAACTAAGATAAGACAACGGGATAAAGAGTCTAATTTGAAAACCCAGAGAGAAAATAATCTGGGTCCTAGGTCCTAGGTGGTTGTAGTTAAAACAAAACAAGTTATCAGCCAAACAGATCGAAATCTCTACCTGAGCTTGGGGGCAGAGAAGCAGAAGAATAAGAGGGGGAGAAATAAGGAAAAAGCATTTCTGATCCTGGAGGGGAAAGTCGGGCACCTGGGAATGATTCCAGGAACCGTGAGCCCGAGGTCAACTCATTTGTTTCACTGTTCATTTCGCCTCTACTCTGTTTGTGTTCAACTCCCTTTGGTCCCCCTGCTTTCACACCTGCACGTTGTAGTTGCTCTTAGGGAAGGGGACGAACAATCCAGAGTCCCTCATTTGTTTTATGACAAGGGGTCCCTGGCACGGGAAGGGGCAGATGGGGTGGGAGAGTCGCTGTTTCCCCACGCGCCCAGCAGAACCGCAGACGGTCAGGGTCAGGGGGAAGAGCTGGTGAGGCCCACCGGCCAGCTTCAGAGATCTGAGCACCATTTGTCTCCTGCGCTCAAGCTGGCAAACCTATTTAGAAGCTTTCCTGGGTGAGATGTCAGTGGATTTAAACTACACCCTTTCTCAGAGAATAGGTCTGTGCTTTTGAGCAATACTGACACCCAGTGTTGAAATTTCAGGACTGAAAGGGAAATAAAAACGTGCCGTGAGGGGAAGAACAGATCCTAAACAGAACAGCTGTCATCTGTTGAAAAGTGGCTTCTCGTAAAGCAACGGAGTTTCAGAAAGGTGCGTCGTGCCGGGCTGGCCCAGCCTCTGCCTCCACACCAGGCCTGTTCCACTCCAAAGTGAGCGTGGGCACCGCTGTGAATTCGGGTGTGTGTGTGGGGGGGGATCCTTTAATTTGTAGAAAAGATTATTCAAAGACGATTTGGTTTTAAAAATCAATATTCAACCTACAGAAGTTACAAACTTTAAAGACTATGCTAGTTCTTAGGTTTTAAGTTCAACTTCCAAGACTTACTCTTTTATTTAGAATTAAAATACATTCTCAGTCATAGATACTCTTTGGGAATGTCTGTCAATCAGCAACTGAAAAACTTAAGAACAAACCTGAATATTAAAAAATAAAATGAGAAAAATCCACTTAAAATGTTTAAGGGGGCTAACTGAGATTGTCATGGGACCTCTTCAAACATTGTAATTTCTTTTATAAACTTATTATAGTCGGGTATCTTTTTGACCATATCTGAATGAAAAGTTTCCCCAAATACTTTAGATAACTTTTTAAAATCAGATAAAACAAACCTATAAATAAGGCAGTTTAAGTTGCTGAAATGACCCAATATTGTTTTCCCAACTTAAAAAAATTATGTCATTATTTTTTAAATCATAAGTGTAGGGGCACCCGGGTGGCTCAGTCGGTTAAGCGTCCAACTTCGGCTCAGGTCCTGATTTCATGGCTTGTGGGTTCGAGCCCCATGTCGGGCTCTGTGCTGACAGCTTGGAGCCTGGAGCCTGCTTCGCATTCTGTTTCCCCCTCTCCACCCTCCCCCGCTCGTGCTCTGTCTCTCTCAAAAATAAATTAACATTGAAAGAAATCATCAAGTGTAAAAAACTCAAAACTCATTTAAATAAAACTTTGTGAGTATAGTTGACACGCACCGTTTCATTAGTTTCAGGGGTACAACATAGTGATTCTACAACTCTCGATCTTACGCTGTGCTCACAAGTGTAGTTACCATCTGTCACATACAACATTAGTACATACCCCTGGCTGTATTCCCTGTGCTATACTTTTCATCTCTGTGACTTATTCATTCCACGCTGGAAGCCAGTGTCTCCCTCTCCCCTCCACCCATTTTGCTCAACGGCCCACCCCTCAGGCAACCATCATTTTGTTCTCTGTGTTTATAGGTCTGATTCCTCTTCAAAAACGCGTTTTAAGTTGGAATCACAAGGCCCAATAGTCAGACCCTTCAATAGGGCAAATTATCTTTCACGCGATCAGTACATTAAATTCCAAGCAAACAGATTATCCTGTAACACAATACAATAGTATGAATAATGAGTTTGATTTACGTATTAATCCAAATTTTCTTGGTGTTAGAAAACACTTACCCTGTAAAGAAACCATCGTGTCAACCCAATCCAAGTCCATTCTGCTTCCTATGTTGATACTCCAAGGTTACTTGTCAGCCCACTGGGCCACAGTCCTGATCCTAACTTATGGCATTGACGGCACACGGGAGAGTGATTTAGAGGCACCATTCCATTAAGTCCATGCCTTTCAAATGGTCTGGTCTAGTAGTCCACACCTCTGGGATTGAGACATTTGGTTATTTTTCCTTCTGAACCCCCAATGAAATTGGAGATGACTTCTTTTTCTGCTATAGTTGGATTTACATTTATTTCATTCCCTTGTGTACCACCCTCAACTAATTTATGACACCATGATTACTTACCACTTAGAATTTTTATTTTAAGCTTACTGAAAGTCCTCTCTTGGACTTGTTTTTGAGAGAGAGAGAGAGAGAGAGAGAGCAAGAGAGACAGAGTACGAGTGGGGGAGGGCAGAGGGAGAGGGAGACACAGAATCTGAAGCAGGTGCCAGGCTCTGAGCTGTCAACACAGAGCCTGACGGGGGCTCGAGTTCATAGAGTGGGAGATCATGACCTCAGTCGAAGTTGGATGTTTAACCGACTGACCCATCCAGGTGTCCCTTAATTATATTTTGAATATTAATCACCTTGTACATAGCCTAAAAAAGAAAGTAAATGTAGAACAAGCTGGTGAAGGCATTCCAAAAACTTCTTTATATTCAGAGCCTCTTTTTTTTTGGAAAGTTTATTTTTGAGAGAGACAGAGACAGCGTGTGAGCAGGGTAGGGGCAGAGTGAGAGGGAAAGAGACAGAGTCTCAAGTAGGCTCCGCACGCACTGTCAGTGGAGAGCCCAATGCTGGAGTTGAACTCATGCAACTGTGAGATCATGACCTGAGCCAACATCAAGAATCTTTTTTTTTTTTAATTTTTTTTAAATGTTTACTCATTTTTGAGAGAGAGACAGAGCAGAGACAGAGCATGAGCGGGGGAAGGGCAGAGAGAAAGTGGGAGACACAGAATGTGAAGCCGGCTCCAGGCTCCGAACTGTCAGCATAGAGCCTGATGTGGGGCTCGAACTCATGGACCGCGAGATCATGACCTAAGCCGAAGTCGGATGTGTAACCGACTGAGCCACCCAGGCGCCCTCAGAGCCTAACTCTTTTGAATCACTTTTCCATTTAGCTGTTGATGTGTGCACATTTCAAAAAGTTAAAAAAAACAAGATTCTCATGCAACTACAGAATAAACAACTGTCAAAGCTTAACACCTGGTTTGGAGAATTACAGGAACAAAGGCTTTATGAGCATTGGAAAAATATGTTGGAGTGTCTCAACTATACTCAAATTTTTAAAAATAATGAAACTGGAAAAAAAAAAAAAGAAAAAATATGTTGGAATAAGCTGGCTAGGTTAGAAACAAAGCTGGTTAATGTCCTACAGGGTAATAAAATATACTTTCGAGATATCTTTTCTAACGGACAAAGGTCATTTGGATCTCTACCAGACAAAACGTATGAGTTAACATGTAACTCCACAAAACACAAACTTTTATCCAGTAGTAGACAGCAAGTCAAACAAAAGTGCTTCGCATTAGACAACGAAGTGACCTACATGACATTAAACATGAGCGATGCAGCGATTTCTTAAAATAATCCACTGAAGAACCAAAACCATTGGTCTGACTCTTAAGCTGGCTTTACAGTTACGCAGCCTTGGCTAGTTTTCCTTTCCTCCTTCAGAAATGTTGCTGAACACAACTGTCTGACTCACCACTTCCTCCGCCTCCTCTTCACAGTAATTAGATTCCTACAGTTGAAAGTGTATTAGATTATTTCTAGGACTTTCCTCCAAGTCACTCCAAGTTTTGCTGTTGACTCTCATGTTCTATCATTTTTAGGCGATGGTAACTGTATCATGACTGCTACTTGGTGGACGATGATCGTGAGATGCTGTTGATTTTTTAAGGTGTTCTCAGTTTCAGAGATGTCAAATGATGGGGAAGAAACATGTGTCTTAGAGTTGATGAAATATGGCGTATCATAGAGTAGCTGAAGGATTAGACTGAAAGACTAGTCTATTGTGTAGCATATATGGGAGACAAATGTATGAACAATACATTTTTGGTTTTTCATAACTCTGTAAATGTCAGTTTTCCTTTCCCTCTCCCCAGTATAAAGTTTAAGTGACATATCACAGGTACATCTTCCTCCTACAGGGAGGAATGCGGGGCACCAGAGAAGAGTTTGGTCTTGGAGGGATTCCCCAATGGCCAACTTCTACAGACCGTGGGTCTCCCTTTATGTTTAGCTTTGGGGCCACATGTGATAGGGCAGGAGGAAGGTTCTGAGGTCTAACTGCTGTCGCGAGGTCATGAAAGTGTCCTTGAGAGTCTATACAAGGTAAGGCAACTTGTATCACAGTGTTCTTAGTTTTGGGGGTAATAATACTTCTATTGACACCCCAACACTTGCCAAGATCTCATTTGCTGTGCGATAGAGCTCATGGGTGCCTCCCAATCTTCATGTCATGGCACACATAGCAAATGCTAACATGTACGCAGTCATTGGGGTCAATGGAGACGCGTCTCCAGACTGGAAGTGACTGGGTTGGGGGGCGGTGGCAGCTGCTCAGCCTTACCTGACCTCCTGAAGGCTGAGGGTACTGTGACTGTACTCTGTGACCTGCTGCTCTCTCCTAACTTGGAACCTGGCATTGGTCACGGGCCTGGGTGTGGGCCAGGAGCAAAAGCCTTAAAATGAGAAATAAAGCAGGTTATGCTCTCACAGAAGAAGGGTATAATTTCTGTCTACTGCAAAAAATGAGTAACCAATCTTTCAGGTTTACTAGTCAGAATTCAACAGTAGCATGGTCACAAAACTACTGACGGATATAGCAAATGTTTCTACTTCTCTCTGGCTGATCTGATTTTCCTCATGAGCCCGTACCCACCATGGAAAAACAAACTAGACTATGTTTAGAATGATCTGGGGGGAAGTCAGTCTGTTTGCAATAACATAAACTGTCCCCGTTTTTTAAAAAATGCTCAGTCCCTTTAGCAGAGATGCTCAGGCTTTCAGTTTCCACTGCCCTCCCTGGCTTCTCTCCAAGATGATACCTATATTCTGAACAGAGTGACCATTAGAATTCATCCTTCAAATGAGACACTTTTTTTTTTTTTCATTTTTACAAACACATGCCTGGGGGGGGGGGGGTGCGTGCCTGGGTGGCTCAGTTGGTTAAGCGCCTGACTATCGATTTCAGCTCAGGTCATGATCTCACCATTCGGGAGTTTGAGCCCTGCACCGGGCTCTGTGCTGGCGATGCAGAGCCTGTTTGGGATCCTCTCTCTTCCTCTCTCTCTGCCCCTCCCCCCACCCCATGCTTTCTCTCTCTCTCTCTCAAAATAAATAAATATTTAAAAAAACATGCCTGGTACAAGCAGCCATGCATATGAAAACAGTGCAATGCTTTCCATGTCTCCGCCCAGTCCCCAGGTAACTACTGTAAACAGTGTCCTACACATGCTGTCTGCACATGCATAGGCACAAAGATGCCTTAGACATACAGGTGACTTATATTCCTCACTAATAAATGGAATCACTATAAGCACTTTATAATGTTTATTTTACAACGATTCATGTCAATCAATTTACAGCTTGAGAGAAGGTGAGCACTATTAATAACTATGCCATGACAACAGGCGTGAATTGTCAAGGTTGTTCACCTGGTTACGGAAGAGGCCTACGGCTCGTACAACCTCATGGCGGAGCAGCCCGCTGGGTTCATTTTGTGTCCACCATTTACACACCAGACTATAGCAACAGGTGACTGGGTTGGACGGCTTTCTGCCTCGGTCCCCCTGAGGGGCTGCTGTTCTCATCCAGCCCTTTGGGGGTGAGGTGCTACAGCCCCTGCGGGAGTCTGGGGACCTGGCCATTTTTTGTGATCTTGAGGTCTAGAGTCCCAAGGCTTTGCTGGAGTGATCCCAGATCCCGGAGAGCTGATGGCTTTCTCAGCATGGCTGTGTTTCCTTCTTGGAACGCCTGGGACTATTGGCACTCCAGTATGCCACGTGCAGGCCCAGGACATCCAGAAGCCCTGCCTTGGGTTTATCTTTCACCCATTTGCCATTACTGTGCCATTTTGGATGTGGTGTTGAGCTGAAGGCTGGTGTTCTCTGAGGACCTGAAACTTCCCCTTCCAGAGAAATGGACTATCAATCTTGGGGTTCCAGGTTCCCTTCAGTGATCTGGGTGTTTCTAATGCTCCTCTCTTCCTGCTCAAGCAGGTCCTTAGACAGGAGGCGAGCCAAGACCCAGAGTCTGTCTTCCTTAATCTATCTCCTTCCTTTCCTCCTGCAGCCCCTCAGTTCCAGAAGGGATAGGCTCTGGGCTTTCCAGTTCATTCATGTCACAGCATCCTTCTGTCTAAGAATTACAGCCTAACCAGCTTATCTGTCATCAAAGGACAGGGGGATTTTTCTCTACCTGTGTGGAAAAATGATCTGAGTCATCTAATTGGGTTTTTGACCTGTTAAAAACTTGAGAAAAATAGCTCTCCCAATAGAAATCTGCTTTCAGATGGACTACCTTACTGCAGACACAAGCAAAACTCTCATTTAATGATCAATGTTGAGCAAAGATGTCATGGTTATGGAAGATATCTGCTTTTCCCCCCAAAGCCCTCGACCCATGTTGCTAAAGGGTAGGAGGCATGAGTAGTTATTATACAGAAATGGTAACACAAGCCTGGGTATTGTCCAGGCCTGCCACACTCTTTGACTATTTTATGGGTGACTCATTGCCCCTGGTCTCAGGGCAGAGACAGAAGGCAAGAAAAGTGAGAAAGGGGGCTCCCACCACCCACATAACCACTATCATTCCTGCTCATCAAAACAAGAGTCTAAAACAGTTGCTGGAAAGTACCTTGAATGATCCCCCATAGAAACAAGAGCAGAAGAAAGTCTGTACAATAAATGCTGGGCACCAAACAAACATTCTCCCACCAATTGTCCTGTTTGTGTCCTCCCTGTACCTTGCTTCTTCCACTAGCCAAGCTTTAGGTCTCATTTCCCCTGGATTCTTCTCTTTCTCCCAGGGTTTAAGAGAACCAAGTCCTGTTCCCAGAGCTTCTGGACAGTGCTCCTGGAACACTCAAGGAGGGAACGGCAAGGCAAGGGGCTAGGCAGAGGGTGGAAGAAGCACAGGATTTGGTCCAGGTCTGAATCGCAGTTCAGCAGACATGTAACTTGCTGCACTTTACTTAATCTGAGCCTCAGTTTCTGCATCTGTAAAATGGGAATGCTATTATCAACTTAGTGGGCTGTTGTGGGAAATAAATATTCTCATGGATATGCCATCAGTTCTCTGTTGGAGAGACATATTGTATGAACAATCAAAGCATGCCTCAAACTGTGCAGCTGTCCACAGGAGCCACAGCTGGGCTCTGGGGGACACAGTGACAACCTTTTTTCTTTTTTTAAATGTTTATTATTTTAGAGAGACAGAGCATGAGCAGGGGAGGGGCAGAGAGAGAGGGAGACACAGAATCTGAAGCAGGCTCCAGGCTCTGAGCTGTCAGCACAGAGCCCGACGTGGGGCTCGAACCTACGAACCACGAGATCATGACCTGAACAGAAGTCGGACCCTTAACTGACTGAGCCACCCAGGCGCCCCAAGTGATGGCCTTTTTTTGCTGACTTTTTCCTGGCCACTGCCTGTAGGGTTTCAGAAACAGAGTTTAAATTAATTTCTGGGAGAAAAATTTTAATATGTAATTTCATATACATATTTAAAATATTTAATGGATGTGAGAAGCAACATGTTCAGCTGCCAAGAGCTCAGGACCATGAGTTCAAAAGCCAAGAAGTGTGAGTTCAAAAGTCAATGCAACAATAAAAATAATATTAATAATTTCACTGCAGCATTTCCAGGGGTATTATAGAAAAAAAAAAAATGAGGTTATCTAAACCCTGCCACTCAAAGTGAGGTCTAAGGATCAGGAACTTTGGCCATCATCTGGGAGCTAATTAGAAATGCAGAATCCTGGGCCCCACCCCAGAACTACTGAATTAGAATCTGCATTTTACCAGGATCTACAGAGGATTTCCAATGCACATTATCTAATGTGCATCTATCCAATGCACTGATCTAAAAGCCCTTGAGAAATTAATGCATTTCTGTGATGAAAGGTCACAGATTTATATTCCTCCTTAAGTAAAATAGCATCTCTTGAGAAGATGTCATTACAGGTGCAGTTAGATTCATATAGGACAGGGGTGCCTTGGTGGCTCAGTTGGTTAAGTGTCCGACTTCCGGCTCAGGTCATGATCTCACAGTTCGTGAGTTCAAGTCCAGCTGCATCAGGCTCTCTGCTGTCAGTACCGAGCCTGCTTCAGAGCCTCTGTATCCCTCTCTCTCTGCCCCCGTCACCTTGCCCCCACTCACATTCTCTCTCTCTCTCTCTCAAAAATAAAATAAACATTAAAAGAGAGATTCATATATGACAGAGACAAGTACAGGAAGACCTTCCCCTCTTCTTCCTCCCTTTTAGTACTAATGTGTAGGGTTGCAGAAATGAAAAAGCTTAGTGCTAAGGCAAAGAGAGGTTCTCTTGGGTGGGAAAGAAGAGCTCACAAGTGTGGGAAGGGAGAGAAAAAGATGAAAAAATTTGACAAAGCAGCTTCTGGGATTACTGTAATTTAATAAAGTTTTGCTGAGATGGGTGATGACTTTTCCCTCACTGCTTTTGGAGTCAAATTCTCCCTACTTCTTCTGGAATACTCCAGGACTCACATATCCTCGTTCCATAATTCAACTTCTTATGTCACCATTGTTTGCCCAGCATCGTGCCAGGAAAACATAAATAACGTAAATTGTTCAAATATTATTTTAAAGTTTAAAGGTACTTTAGATGTCCTAACTCCAAAAAACTCACATTACAGATGAACATCCTTCTTTAGTCTAGAGACTCAAAGTACTGGCCCAAATTCATAAAGAAGAGCCTGGCTCACATGCTGGGATATGTTCTCAACACTCGTCACAAACTAAAGACAACAAAATCTGAGACACCTGACTCTTCTTCTGAAAACTTAAAAGCATTCGGTACACTGGGTCTTGTGCACAGCTCGGGAGGAAACCCTGAGCCATCTGGAAATCACCCGACTCCCATGGAAACTCCCAGTTGACACCCCATTCGTAGCTACATGAAGTGGTTTTGGAGAGGGGGCAGCTAAGACTGAGCAAAGAAGCCAGCCCTGAACAATTCCTCCCCTGCAAGGTGGCCAAGAGCCCAGGAGCGTGGCTTCCTTCCTCACCAGAGTCTGCTTCTTCCCCAGGGGTGGGTGCTGACCCCCACCGGGGCTGCTCCAACAGCACCAAAGCATGGTGGCCCTGGTTCCCAGCAATGTCCCCTTTCCCGGCAGCACCCAATTCTTGGGCTCTAAGAAGTGTGCTTTCTCCCAATCCCCTTCATAAACTTCTACGTCAGATGTGAAAGAGTAGGGCTTGGGTGCACTCTTTCAGTAGCCTGAACACCCATCTGGCCCAAACACTTTTTTATTTCATGCCACAGCCCAACTCTAGGCAGCTGTTATTTTTTGTCCTGGAAATGTGAAGTATAAACCCAGGAGGAAGGGCAGAGGAAGGGGGCAAGTGGGGGGCAAGGGGGAGTGACTGCTGAGACTAGTGTTGGGGTTGGGACAGGGGGGACAGCAGCCAGGGTGGGGGGCAGGGGAGTATTAACAGTGACAATCACTGGGGGGGGGGGCGGGTGCCGCTCTGTTTGCCACAACTGACTAGTGTCAAAGGTGAACAGAGCTGGACACTAAAGTGGTAAAGACAGATTTTAATCGGTAGTACACCATCGTCATAGGGAAAAGCCCAGTGTAGACTGAACTCAACTTTGGTACAGAAATAGCTGAGCATTTTAAAGGAACGAGGCAACACGGAGGGGGCTGAGCGGGGTTCAACAGAGGCAGGGAAGTGAAAAATAACAAAAAGTGAGAAGTGGGGGTTGGTGCATGTGAAGCCCATCTGGGTTTGTCAACTGGAATTTATCAAAGTTGGGCCCCTACCCTTCCACAGAGAAGGGGGAACGAGAGCCCCACCTTCAAGTGTTGGCTGGGGAAACAGTAAATTCTTTTGGTGGCCTTGAGCTTTCTCAGACAAGCACTTTAAGCGGGGGCTTAGGCTCATCCTAGGGATGTGGCCTTGAGCCGTTAGAAACTATTTTGGTGTTTTGTTCAGGTCTTTATAGGCCAAGGTTGAGGCCTAGTTGAGAAGTGGGCTCGGGGGAGCCTGGCTAGTTTGGCCAAGTTGTCTGTCACTGGCTTGTGGTGGTTCCCTTTCATGTTGAATATCTTCAACAGTAGTTTTTAAACCAGCATTCCTTTTGATTCTGGGGGGGGGGGGTGGCCTCACTCAACACATACAGCTGATATTTAGGGTTGTGCTGTGCTAGGCACTGACCACATGATATCTCCTCCCCGCGGGAGCATTTGGGGGAGTGACCGCCCACTTTCAGCCCATCCCCGGACGCGCCACATGCGGAGGACACCGGCCAACTCAGAGGGGCCACGGAAACAGCCAGCTTTGGCACTGGAACTGGGTCGGAATCCCGATTCTGCCATCCGCGGTCAAGCTTCCGTTCCCTCACTTCTAAAATGAGGGAAGGGCCTCTCTCCCTTTGGGCCGCTGGATTAGATGGAGCCATTCTGTAAAGTGGGTAGCATCTAATGAACATTCAATAATGCTCATTCCTTTCCTTCTCTTTTAGAAAGAAAGTTCAGAAAAGTGCCTGATTCAATAAACAGGCTAAAGACCAAAATGCCCCTTGTAAGTGGGTTGTAACTCAGAAACAAAAATACATTATATTTACATTTCCAAGAGCGCTCACAAACACTCATTTGTGCTATAGTTCCCTACATATTTAAAACAAAGGGTGCATGAGCAAAACACATTTTTACCCAGCTGTTTCGATGTGCAAGGTGTGCACAACTGAGACAGGTCTTTCCCGAAGTAAGCCTGTGGTGAAGACTTCGCGGAGCGCAAAGCCGAAGCACTGTGCCTAACTCTTGTCACCCTCACCTGGAGTTGTCTGCAGAAAAGAACACATTTTCTTGCCAGGCAGACTGCGGGTTCACATCCTGGGTCCTCCATTCAATAACGTGTGGTGTGGGCGAGTCATTTGATTTAGCTAAACCTCAGTCCCCTGATCTGCGAAAGGGGCTAACCACAGCATGTGACCCCGAGGGTTCTTCGGGGGATCCGATGAGCAAACGCACGGTTAAGTGCTTCGTGGAGTGTCTGCTCGGGGACCATCACTGGACCCTGCGCCCCTTCGGCGTGTGCATCTCGGGGCTGCAGAAGCGCCTACACGGTAGCGGCTCCGGGCACATTTGCAGAACAAATCCACCCTGCGATGGAGAGGAAGGGGACTCCTCCGGCCAGTACGACAGCCGCGCTTTACAGCATCCACCCTTTACAGTAGCCATATTTTACGACAGCCACGCCTGACGACTTTCAATAGAGAGGGCAGGACGTGGGTCTCGGCTGAGCGGTTTCAGCAGGTGGAATAAGCGTGGAGCCAGGGGGAAGAAGCCGTGTAGTCCAGTAGTGTTCCCAGGCCCGTGTGCAGATTCTGTACGGAAACCCACGCCCAAGGCCGCGTGGGCTCCCAGGTCTCCGAGCTTGCCTCTGGGCTTAGCTGGCCGTGCTCAGAAGCGGGTCGTCCTCGAAAATAGAGATTCGCAAAGGAAGTTTTCATCTCGGTGGAGACCTATTGTTGGAGGAAGGGTGAGATTCTAGAAAATCGTTACTTATTGTTGATATCCCTGTGAGGCATCCAGAAAGCAGGGGGCTTCGGCCTGTAACCCTGGTGGGTTATAAAAATGCGATGACGACAACGCTCTTAGCTTCCTAGTGCGTTCGTTCATTCGTGCACCAAAGAGGACACCCACTGTGTGCCTGGCACAGTCCTAGATACAGCAGGCACAGCAGGGAACAAGGCAGAAAGAAACCCTGCCTGCCCTCAGGGGGCTGACATTCTGGCATGCACCTGTTTGGCAGAAATAATTCCAGAATATGAGGGTCAGGAAAGAATCAACGGGGCGAAGAGGAAAATAAAAAGGAGTAGAACAGCGGAAGGGGGAGACAGATGAAGGAACCCATGTCAGGGCCTGGAGGAATCCGCCACGCTTCTTCAGGGTGCCGCTGGTGTTGCCATGGTTACCGGTCTGGAAGGGCCGTAGGTGATGTTGAAAGTGCATCTCTTATTTTTGTGACATTTATATGTGGCAGTCGCAGAGCCTCTGCGTGGGTTGACTAAAACCCACTAGTGACTATCCAGTGCTGAGGAAATGACCCAGAAATTCTCAGCCTTCAGTTTGCTCCTCAGTTTTCTCTTGGGTATATCTACCAAAAATCCAGCTATCTTACACAAAGAGCAGTAAGGACTTCTTTGGACTCTGTGGTGACTGTATCAGAATACTGCTGCACAGCTGGCAAGTAGGCTCTATGTACTTAGGAAGCAGGGAATCCAGAGGTGGAAGGAGGCTGAAGGTCTGGGAAAATCTGAAACATGGGCATTGCTAGGACAGGCATCGGTGAGATACCACGATAAGATGCCCAAGTTGGCCCGAAGCCTTGAATTAGTGGGGATTAGATGCCCAAAGGTCCTGAGCAGGGCATGGCTACACGTGACAATGGTTGATTTACCCACTGTGCCATTTTTCCAGGAGTCCGCTCTACCCACCTGACATCACAGGATTCCCCATGCCAGGCACAGAGCACCAGATGGGCTCCCATCTCCTCTCTCCCAACGTGTAAACTGACTTCTGGAATTCTCTTGGGACTGGAAAGGCCCTCCCTCCTTCCAGCATGGGAGAGCCAAGCCAGTGAGAAGGAGCTCAACCCAAGCTGCTACCCTTCCCTGCCGCCTCCCCTGTCCCCCCCTGGGTGTGCCGCATGTCCTCCCAGATCCAGCAGCCATCACGCCTGGCCTCACAGCATTTGCAGCACCTGAGCTGTTCTGGTGCAACTGTTGGAAAAGAAAAGCATCCTTTTTCTCTGATTTCGATCAAGACCATTAGGAATTTTTTTCTAAACATTGTTCCATAGAACGAGAAGAAAAAGAGCCATAAAATTCAGGAGCTTAGAAGTGAGTGAGCATATGCCTCTCTGACAAGCATCTAAATTCTCTTCCCAGGCTGAGTTGGGCTCAGGTCACAGTCCCCAGGCCGTTGGAAACTAGACTAAGCTCTGCCTTTTCAAGTGAATTTAGCTGGCACCAACTGGACTTCTTTTTCTTTCAGAACCTGCCTGGAAAGTTAGAGGGATGGGAATGGGGCAGTCTTGGGGCTACGCTGTGGTTTCCATCTTCCTTTGCCCTGGTTCTGTCTGTTGGATGAGGACAGCTTGGCTCTGCCCGATTTGCCCTTCCTATTCAGAGCAGGGACTTCTGCCCTGCCACCCACTCTCACCCCCAACCCCACCCAGAATGACTGATAGCTAGATGATAGGAGACATAGCAGCTGTTTGAATACTCCTAGTAGTGATTCAGTAGAGACCTTGGAGAGAGAAGGGGGCATTGCTGGACTGGGGTCCTTAAGTAGATAAGAGGTCATGGGGTCTAGAATGCACACGAGTGAAGCACACGAGTGAAGAAGACAGGAATGTGAAGAGGGAAGGCCCGGCTGGCTGGCATGTGTTTGTAGAGGTTTTATTCTTCTAGCTTCTAGTCATGCAGTGAAATGATAAGCCTTGTCATGGGCTCGTGATGGTGGTGGAGGAGGTGTGAAGTCAGAGTGGGAGACTGGCCGCATTAGGAAAATGGCACAGAAAATACTCACTTGAGATTTATGGTCATGAATTAAAAGGGCCAGTCAGTGTGGCTTTGGGATTTCCTCCAGGCACATTGAGCTCCATAGTTTGTGGAGAGTTGGATTTAAATAGGGTTGTCGTTTCGCCAAGTGAGTGACAGAGCAAAAGAAGGTGGAGGGAGCCGGAAGTTTATGCAAAGGAGGGACGGTGATGGTTTCCCATGGGATTGAAGTCTGTAGCGGGGAGGGCAGAAGGACAGCCGGGTATGAAGGACAGTATAGAGAGGGCAGGACCAGTGGGTTGAAGGACCTGATGGGGTCAAGGGATTATGAGTCTGGGTTCTAGAGGGAGTAGGGAGGAAAGATCAGAGTGGTGGTCCATGAGTGGGCCAGACGGATTGAGGTTATGGAGGAGTGTCAGTTATTAGAAATGGTGTGGTTGTGCCTCAGGGTATGATCATGAAAGTGGCTGAGGCAGGTCAGGGAGCATGATCATTAGAGAAATAAGTTCCACGAACTGAGAAGACTGGTTTGGTAGGATCATCTAAATCATTGGTGGGCAAACTATGGCCCCTGGCCAAATCCAGCCTGCTCCCCAGTTTTAAAACAAAGTTTTATTGGCCAGATGCACCCATTCATCTATGTATTTTATATGGCTGCTTAGCCAAAAATAATTCCTATCTGGCCCTTTGCAGGGAAAGTTTGCCCGCTTCTGATCTAAGTGGATATTGAATTCCCCACTGTTTACAATTTTAAGAGAACAAGCAATGTTCTACAACCAAAATTTAAACCAATGTTGTTTCCTATAAAAAATACTCATAGTGTGATGGTTCTAAGCCCTTGAAACTATGAACATGAACTTTTCAGTATTCCAGAAAAGCTCTTTGCCCTTCTTTATAAGCAGATACTCAGTTTAATTTTATAATGACAAGATACAGAATAAAGTTAAACCCATTTAACTTGAATGATATGCTAACAGTTCTGTCCATATTCACTAAAGTATCACCCTATTTCAATTATAAGATGAGGGAGAAGCTGTCTGCTCTGTTTAGCTGATTAAGGAATAAAGTGCTTTTAATTTTCATTTCTGTATTGGCTGTGAGTTTTGGTTGTGTGATATCTTTCCAACCGGGTCAATTCTGTACCTAATTAAATACTGTGAGGCCAACATATAAATGTTCTGTCCTCTTAGAGCACCTGTGCTCCAGAAGAGAAGGAACTTGTAGTTCTTTAGAGAGATCTTCCCTGGCTATTTCATCTAAGTAGGTCTCTTCCCTGCCCCATGTCTAAACCATCACCCTATTCATTTTCTTCAAAACAATTGTGCAATTATGCACCAAAACAAGTCAGAGTATTTTCACTTACTGTCAAAAATTTCACTCACGTTTCCTGATTCTTGTCAATAAGTGGGATTTTAGATAACATTTTTATTAGCAGTATGTTTTTTTCATTGTATAACTTTTCTTTGATGTATAACGTACATACTCATTTGCTCTTAATTTTGAAAGTATATTTGAGGTGCCTGGGTGGCTCAATTGAGTGTCTGACTCTTGGTTTCAGCTCAGGTCATGATCTCAGGATCCTGGGGTCTGTGCTGAGCATGGAGCCTGCTTAAGATTAATTCTCTCTCTCTCTCTCTCTCTTAAATAAAATTAAAAAATTAAAAAAAGAAAATATATTTAATACATCCTTTCAGACTTATTTCTATGATTGAATTTAAAATGTTCCTATTCCTTCCGTAGCATAACTTCTCCATTTTTGAGTTATCCCTTTTTAGACAGGGGGATGAGTGATTTTTCTATGGGTACCATTTTGTTAGCCCTTGTAGATGTGACAATACCTTTTTGTCCTTTTCTCTTATGAGTAGCAATATTAGCTTGTTGTAGAATTCTTGAGTTGTACTTGCTATGATGTTGTTCTACGGCCTTCTGGGAATTCCTGTTATGGAACAAAAGTCCAAAGCCACACTGATTTCACATTTTTCTCTACAGATAACTTTGAACTTTTATTTATTTTGTAAATTCAGGCATTTCTCAAGGAAATGTCCAGCAGCTGTACTCTTAATTTTCCTTGGAAAAGGATGAACTTTTACATTTTTAGAGTTGGGTATTGTTTGTTTCAGGAAAATATCCCTTTATCTTCATCATTTTCATTCAATTGCTGTGGTTTCTCCTTTAGAAATACCAGTCATCCAGAAAAGAGTTTTGTATTCTCAGTCATCTTTCTTATCTTTTTGATCTCTGCTGCTCCCTTTTCCTCTGCATCCCGGGAGTTTGCCCTCTGCCTCTTTTTTTTTTTTTTAATTTTCTTTTAATGTTTATTTTTGAGAGAGAGAGAGAGCGCAAGTGGGAGAGAGGGTCAGAGAGAGAGGGCGACACAGAATTGGAAGCAGGCTCCAGGCTCTGAGCTGTCAGCACAGAGCCCGACATGGGGCTTGAACTCACTAACTGTGAGATCATGATCTGAGCCGAAATCAGACTTTTAACCGACTGAGCTACCCAGGCGCCGCTGCCCTCTGCCTCTTTAAACTGCCCATTCGTCTCCCTCCTACTGTCCATCGTTACTTCAGTTCCAGGCACTGTTATCTCTTCCCTGAGTTGAGACCCTCTATCTTTTTGCTTCCTCTGTGGTTTCTAGTCCATTCTCTATGCGATAGTAATTAATATATGTATTTAAATATATATGTATATATGTATGTATGTACGCAGATAAATACACATAAATACACACACACACACACACACACACACACACACACACACGTATCCATATGTATTGACACGCAGTAACTTTGTTTCATATTTAAAATCCAAAATGGTTTTCCTGGCAGTAAAGGTCCTATGTGACTGACCGGTGTTGTGTTTCCAAATTGATCTTGTACTGTTCACCACGCACACTGCTCTTTTTTAGGTTCCTCAAGCAGGCAGAATCCTTTTTTCACCTTACAGCAAGCTGCTTTCTACTTTCTCTGCCAGTAATGTTCTTTACTTGCTCTTCTCAAAGCTGGCTCAGAGTAAATACCACCCCGTTCCAGGAGCCTTCCCTGATGCCTTTATCTAAGTAGGTGCCCCCCATTATTCCCTAAATGAGCGCCCTTTTGGTTTTCTGCATAGCAGTTATCACATGTTAAATTATTTGTTTATTATTTTATTGTCTGTGAATCTCATCAAAGTATAAGTTGCAGCAAAAGCAGGTTACGTCTGTTTCTCCTATCTCTGGGCTCTCCACTCCTAACACAGTGCTTGGCTTATGTTGGGTTCATAATTATCTGTGGAAAGTATTAGTTTATCTTGTATCACTCCATTTTCATCTCCACTTATTCTTTATGTTTTTTGTTTTTTTTTTTTTTTTTTGCTTTTGCTAAATAGAGGTAATATCTTTTTATGTCCTATAGAGGATGCCAGTTCGTTGAATCTTGTGGATTCTGCTGTAGCTTACTTACTATTTTTAGAGCTATTATTCTACTGGATCATCAAGATGAATTCCCTTTCCTATTTTCTGTTGCTTTTTACAATTAGCTCCCCGTTGTAGGGTTCCTACCCCCCGTATTTACTCATCCTTGAACGTGGTGGCGTCTGTATACAGTTGGTGTCTGTTAAGAGAGAGCAAGCTGATTGTGTGTGGTCACATCTGCTTGTGTGCAGTCTCATTCTCTGAGCGCTGGCCAGAGGGACATCACAAGTTCCTGTTCCCAGTTCCCGGCCGATGTTCACCCCGAGAAGTTCTGTTTTACCACATCTCCAGCTCCTCCTAGCTGATTGGTTCTCTGATACTGTATTTGGAATCCAAGAAGTGCCTGGAAAACTTAGGTGCCTCTATCCTGCTAAACAGGTTTGTTTCCCACTCTTCTATTACTTAGTGAACTTTACTTGTGGGGACTGTTTTTCCTCCAGTGTGATGAGCTACCCTCGGTTCCTCCTCCTTTCTGCACGGTTTGGTGTTTTCTCAGTTCCTACGTCTGAATGGACCTAGACTAAAAGAGGCATGGGATGGGCAGTGGAATCACCAAGAACTCGTTATCTCAAAGAGTAGCACCTGTGTGCCTCTCTGGTTGTTTCAGAGTTCGGATCCGCAGTCCTGTGGAGACATATGGGAATGGCTTCTGACCTTTTTCAGTGGCCTCAGTCTCCAGAAGTGAAACCCTGGATAAGTATGCCTTGACAAGGAGCATGTCAGTAGGCGTTTTCCCCGCCCAGCTCCCTCTGCCCTGTAGCTAATGGAGTCTGTCTGAATCTTCCATGAGGTTGTCTGTCAAGCCTGGTTTTGGTGAGGGTGTGTGATTTTGCTTTTTGTTTTCTCCTGGGAGGCTGAGAAAAGTTGCATTTTAGGGCTGCTGATCAGATCTCATGAAAACCTCCCAATTTATTATTTTCTTATGTTTCATGCTGAGATGATTTTCCTCAAAGCAGCATAAATAAGGAAGGAGTACTAAATATATGCTTTTTTCACCCCTCAATCTGTATGTTAAAACTAGCACTAAAGGGAATTACAAGAAGATTGTTATATTTTCATATTTGGTTGGGACTATTTAAAGCCTTTCTTCCTCGTAGGTACAATAGACTCTTGTTTTTTTTTTTTTTTTGCTTTCTGCCCTAATTCAGCAAGGAACAGCAGCCAATGCCTATTTCTCTTTAAATGTAATCCCTCCCTTTCTTTTCTATTTTCAACTCTATGTGAACAGATACGCACTAGGGAAACATAGAATTAAATACCTTGAATGGGTCAATAAAAAGGCTTTTCTGTGTGTTCAGGGTTTTTGGTGATTATTACAGGGAAAACAGCCAGAGAAATTACAAAGTATGTATCTAGCACTCAGCAACAGAGAAAATTTCAAATATGTATTTTAAAATATTTTATTATATAAAATATATTTAGCACAATACATATAAATATATAGATATCTTATGTATAATTGGGGTTACAAAGTAGGTATTTATCACTCAACAGCAGAAAGAATTTTAAATATATAACATATGCAATTATATAGAATGCAGTAAACATATATTTTGTATATTAAAACACATTTAAATATATCTGAATATAATACACATAAATATATATTAAGTATATTTTACATTGTATTTACATAATATAAAATATATATTTCGTATGTTAGAATACATTTTAAATATATATTTAAAATCCTCTGTTGCCGAGATAAATACATGTTTTGTAACTTCTCTGTTCAGGTTTATTTTACACACACACACACACACACACACACACATCCATTGTATTTACTTTTAAGACAGTAATCGAGGGACCAAAAGGTTTAGCTCATGGGGGCACTACAGACTATAGACTTTAGATTGGCATAAAATCTGGACGGGAACCAGTGGATTTGGTGAGCAAATCCTTGCACTAAGCTGATATTTTCAACCATTTGAGCTGAAAGCCAGTTCATATCTCAAAGATTAAGGCTTTATTTTGAAAATAGAGCTCCGCCTAGTGGTCATTCGTAGGCTGACTTTAAAGTTGAGTTCTAGGAACTTGCCAGTTTCAGGGGAACATCTACCAATTTGTTTTCTTTCTGCTTTGAATTTCTGTCCCTCTGCTTGAGGTAGATTTCAGCTTCTATTCACCCCCTGGATCAGGATCCCTTGTGATTTATTCTTCCAGCTGGATGATGATGACACACCCTTCCTAGAAAGTGATCAGATAGGATGAAGGAGCAGGGTTCACTTTGGCTGCTGTTTGATGGTTACAGAGGCAGCTGGAGGCTGGCGGTGGGAAGAACCCTGGGCTAAGACCCCCAGGACACCCAGGTCTTGGTCCTGGCTCTATCATTCACTGGTACACTTGTTTCCCACTACAGGGCTCGGAGCCTTTATCTCTGTAACCAGAGGCCGAAGGAAGACTACTCTTCAGGGCATCATCCACTTCCAAGATTCTGTGGTCCTGGAGAGTGTTTCAGAAGGAAGGGGGATGTTAGATCCGGCACCTGGCATTTCTCAGAGGGAAACTTCCTCCACAAGTTTGGCCCTTTCTGAAGTAGCGTCATGTGGCTGACCTGGGGCCTAGGGAGAAGAAAATCCAAGCACAAGCTGCATAGACAGCTCCAGGCACTTCAGTCAGGGGGTGTCCACATCCTCCTCAGAGGGATTCTGCTGATGGAAGAGTTCTTGGAAGAGGTAGTCAAAGAAGATGAAATGGTTTTTAAGATGGGTAAGAACAAATGAGAGACTGTAGTTTAAATATATCAAATTAACAAGGGGCGCCTGGGTGGCTCAGTCGGTTGAGCATCTGACTTTAGCTCAGGTCATGGTCTCACGGTCGGTGAGTTCGAGCCCCGCATTGGGCTCTGTGCTGACAGCTCGGAGCCTGGAGCCTGTTTCGGATTCTATGTCTCCCTCTCTCTCTGCCCCTTTCAGGCTCATGCTCTCTCTGTCTCCGAAAAATGAATAAACCTTAAAAAAAAAATATATATATATATATCAAATTAACAAATTAAAAAATTTTTTTGCTTGGTGTAGGTAAGGGTACTGTAAGATGACCAAGCTGATGGGAGTATAAACTGGTTGACTTTTGTCTGTGTGGTTTGGGCACATCAAGAGCTTTAGAAAATGATCATTATCCTCAATCTGCCATTATGTTAGAGAAAAACTAGAAACAACCTAAGGGTTTAGCTTTAGGGAGGAGGTTGAATAGTGAGGCCTCCAGTTCTCTTAGTACTTGTTTTTCCCTGGAGCCTTTCTTCAAGTGGAGTGTTACATGAAAGTCTCAAATCACAAGGATTGATTCAAGTGGGGAAGGGGGTTCTGTTTCAGTCCCCCACCTGGAGGGGAGGACCCAGTCAGTCCCTACTCTCCAGGGTGACAGCCATGGCCAATGTAGGACTCCACGGCATAGCGCAAAGCCACCCACCCACTCAGTCAGTCACGGGATATTGATCGCATTTCCATCCAACGGGTGGAATTCTGGATGATTCTTTCCCCTATCATTTTACTTTTCTTTACTAGGCAAATTTTTCATCATGGTCTTTTTTTTTTTTTTTTTGCCACTAGATATTTTTGTTAAGATATTAAAAATGATGTCAGTTTATTATTTTACAGTTGTATGTATAATTGTCATAGGAACTATGTGTCAACCTGGCCAACATATTCTTTATTCTCAGCCGATCTTCGGGCTTATTAGGGAAACCTGAACAAACAGAAAAGCAGTGTTAAAAAATAAAAGCCACTCATAATCCCACCACCTAGAGAAAACTACCATTAGTATTTTTAGTGTATTTTCTTCCCGATTTTTTTCTGTGTGATAGGTGTGTGCCTATATATGTATTATTAAATACATAATAAATATAGTATGTATCTTATATATGGCATTTTATTCATTATAAAGTTTTACACCCTATTTATTTTTGTAAACATTAGATATTCCTAAAACATTTTGAAAACATCCCGTTTAATGGTTTCTCAATATTCAATTCTGTTGACAAAATATAATTTTATAACCAATGTTTTTATTATGATAGCACTCATGTGAACATATTGTATGTAAATCTTTTCCATATATCTAATTTCTTCCTTAAATTGGATTCCTAGAGAGAAGATTACTGGGCCAAAGATTATGAACGTTCCCCAGGCTGAAGAAGCATATGGCTCAATTTCCCTCCCATCAGTGATTATGACACAATGCTTAAAAAAAGTCTTCTCCAAAGTAAGTGACCAAGTGACCTTTATTTTGGTAGTGATTGATTGAGGATTAGAAATACATGTGCTATGTAGCCTGTTCTTTAGGGGAGAAGTCTATTTATTTAGACAATAATTATAAACCTACTAGATTTACATTTAAATGTTTTTTTATTTGTTTCAAATTGAGCTAGAAGCTGTTGAATGTTAAGGAGTCCTTTTGTCAGTTTACAGTCCATTAACGTGACACAGTTAAAGCAAATTACTGGTTTGATGTTTTGCATTACTAGCCTCAGCTAAAGCAAAGACCGACAGCATTCAGTTTTGGACTGAGAATAAAGGCACGAGCGAGCAAGCCCACAACCCCCCACACTTAGCGAATGCAGTCTTCTGCTTCATGGAACGCCTTGCTGGCCGCCCTGTTTTCTGGGGCATTCTCAGAAGCTAGCCTCTCCCGTTGTTCCACGTCTGAGGGTGCAGGCTCGGGCACACGGAGGCCCCGTTCAGCTGAGACTGCGTTCTTCTCTTGTATCTCCAGTGTCTCCTTGTTGACGGAGCGTTTCCTCTCGGTTGAGGGCTGGCGTGACAAGGTCCTTACACCTGAGCACTCAGACATCACATGATGGGAGTGAGTCGTGGTTCACATAAAAACCTACATATTCTTAGTTTTTAGAAAGAGACTTAGTAGGAACTTTTCAAGGACAGGAATCCTCCAAACCTAGTACAGTGTCTGACCTGGAGGACAGGCTCCGTAGAAAAATTGTTGAACTGAGAACTGGGAATGTAAAGATGGGTAATGGTATGGGAGTATTATATATGAAACATTATTCATTTGTCTAGAATAATTCTAAAATAGGGGTGCCTTGGTGGCTCAGTCGGTTAAGCATCTGACTCTGGCTCAGGTCACGATCTCACGGTTGGTGGGTTCGAGCCCCGCGTCGGGCTCTGTGCTGATGGCTCAGAGCCTGGAGCCTGCTTTGGATTCTGGGTCTCCCTCTCCCTCTGCCCCTCCCCCGCTCATGCTCTGTCTCTCTCTCAAAAATAAATAATAAACGTTAAAAAAAATCTCAAATTGGGGCACCTGGGTGGCTCAGTCGGTTAAGCGTCCGGCTTCAGCTCAGGTCATGATCTCACAGTCCGTGAGTTCGAGCCCCACATCGGGCTCTGTGCTGACGGCTCAGAGCCTGGAGCCTGCTTCGGATTCTGTGTCTCCCTCTCTCTCTGCCCCTCCCCTGCTCATGCTCTGCCTCTGTCTCAAAAATAAATAAAAACATTAAAAAAAACCTCAAATAATTGGAAAAACTAACTGGTAGAACATTAAGCTTTTAGTCTAGAATAGTGGGGATTTTTTTTTTTTTTTATTTTGAACCTCCTGAAGTATTCATATCTCTGCTCTGTCCTAATCATGAACAGGAAATTTCAAAACATAACAAAGACCCAGTTCTTGCTTCTCCCATGTTCCTGTGTGACCTATAACTGCAGCGCTGTCGGCTGTATTTACTGATGCCACTACTTTTAAATGTTAGTAACATTTAAACAGCATAACAGCGATAGTGTCTTACGTTTGTAGTTTCCAAGGATTCCCTCATGTATGTTACCTCATTTAATTCTCAATTAATTAATTCATTAAAGCATCTCAAATTAATGAAAGCACAAGATTGTGCATTAAGTATTAGTGCTGTTGCTATTTCTAGCTAAAGAAGTGGTATTGAGAGAGATTGAAGACCTTACTTACCTAAGTGTCCAAGTTGGGAGTCACTTTTTCCTGTACTACAAAGCCTCTAGAAATGTGAAATAAAGTTGGTTTTGTAAGTACAGCGTCAGATTGTTCCCAGGCACAGGGAAGTTGTCAGAACATTTACTCCCTGGTTGTAAAAAGTCGAGAAACGGCACACCCAGAAAATTACATGAGTTCATTTAGCTCACAGGGGCAGCGTCTCCTAAGTTGTCCTTGAGCCCCACCCCCGCATCTGTTCATCAGTGAGGAACGGTTTAAAAGTTGCAGGGTCCACATAACCCAGATCCCAGGTCATGGATTGGGAGGCAGAGCGTCTCCCGTGGACCTTTCCTTTCTCCCTCTGCCTGGCTGGTCCCTAATATCATAATGTGACAGTCACCAGCATTGCAGCTATGGAGGGACGGTTGGAAATATTCTCCTAAAGGTAGGGCAGGGCTGTGATACCTTGCTGGACTTGGGCACTGTCTCAGTGGCACGCCTAGGCTGGCTCGTACTGGCAGCAAGCAATGAGTCTGCTGCTTAACGTTTCTGTAGTTTCTGGAGCCAGGTGTCAGATACAGCTGCTATTAAATAATGCAGATTTGGACAATGTTGTCATCCCTGTAACTATATGAATATGGCTGGCACTATTGCAATCATAGCACTGAAGCTGAGAGAAGTTTCTGTTTAGAATTTCTGAGTGTAATATGTACAAGAAAGAGAAATAGTTCAATGGTGGGTCACCTATTAGATTTAATTACAATAAATTTATAGGGAAGAGAATGAGCAGTTTTCTGTTAGCAATTGAGCGGGAAAACAGTGCAACTCCATTGGTCAAATCGTGGTCGAACCTGTAGGTTGGCTAAGAATATAAGATTTTGGCAAAAACCAACAAAAGCATTCTTTGAGAATTAATTGGACAGATGGAATTTTCAACAAAGTGTAGTGTATATTACTATTTGTAGATTGCATATTACACATCCTTTGTATCAGATGTACATATGTTGTGTTATATCAGATATACACATATCAGACATACGCATATTATCTATACATATCCACACATGTATCTATATTGAGACCTGCTTTTAAACATTGATCAGCACATCACTGCTTTTGAGAATGAAAGGAAGTGCTAGTAATACAGATGTTGGAACAACAGGTGAATCAGGACTGTCCCCCCCCCCCCCGCCCCAACAAAAATTTCCTAGGTTTTACACTGACTCTCTCCAGGCTGGCTTATTTTTTTTAACAAACCTCCCCATCCAGAGGCTCTGCATGATCCCTCCAAAAAGGCTTTTTCTCAAACCACTTCTGGTGCTTATAGAAAAGCTATAGGAGAGTGTCTTAATATCTGGTGAACCTTAATTTTCTTACTGCAAAATAGGCCTAATGGCACCACCTCACAGGATTATAAAGGTATAAATAGTACATGTCAAGTGCTTTTATATGTTTGGCACAAAATAGATGCTCGATGAATGGTATTATTTTTCTTATCACTCCTACTTCTTCTATTATGATTATTACTATTCTTGTTTGATGCTCCTGCCTCAGACTCCATGTTTTGGAAATACTTCCTTTCCCTAAAGCCTCTGGGATTTGGTGATTCTGACCCCTCTAACCCACACTATAAGCTGAGGACTGCGTCCCCCTTCCCGTACCCAGCCCTAACTCGTGGGGTGGTGGTTGCATAGAGGGGTAACCTGTGGTCACTCTCCTCATTGTCTATGAGGAGCTCTGATACTTAGTGCTGGGCCTCAGGAGACAGCTGTGGGTCCCCAGCCTGTGCCTTCCCTGAGCTACGTGATCCAGGTGTACCCAAGTTCAGCCAGTCAGACTATCTCAGCCCTGGTCCAAGTGGTCGGTCCTGAGGGCCTACCTGTGCAAGCCCGGCCAATAAGAATGCCTCCCTGGACTTCGTGAATTGGAATGAAGGGAGGATCGCAGCACTGATTGGGAACAGGAGGCCCGGGAGCTGCCCAAGACAGGTTACTTACCTAGAAGAGCCAGTGGGAGAGTCTAAAGCCAACGTCAGAGTGAAGTAGACTTGAGAGATGGTGGGAGTGTCCTGCTGGGACAGTTGTCTCTGAGGCCTAGCTGCTTCCTGTTCCCCTCTGGAGGGAGACGGCTATCTCCATGCCTCTCGAGGGTGGTCTCCACTTCACCTGAGCTCATTCAAGCCAGCTTTCCTTTGCTTGTAGCAGCAACAAAACTTCCTTTTTTTTTTTAAAGTTTATTTATTTATTTATTTTTATTTTATTTATTTATTATTTTTTTTTTAATTTTTTTTTTTTTAACATTTATTTATTTTTGAGACAGAGAGAGACAGAGCATGAACAGGGGAGGGGCAGAGAGAGAGGGAGACACAGAATCAGAAGCAGGCTCCAGGCTCCGAGCTGTCAGCACAGAGCCCGACGCGGGGCTCGAACTCACGGACCATGAGATAGTGACCTGAGCCGAAGTCGGACGCTTAACCGACCGAGCCACCCAGGCGCCCCTATTTATTTATTTTTAGAGAGAGAAAGAGAAGGAGGGAGGGGGAGAGAATCCCAAGCAGGCTCCTTGCTGTCAGAGCAGAGACTGTTGTGGAGCTCGAACTAATGAACTGTGAGATCGTGACCTGAGCTGGAATCAAGGGTCAGGCACTTAACCGACTGAGCCACCCAGCTGCCTCACAACAACAAAACTTGTAATTACTATTTCTGGAGTCCCAAGCTCCAAGGAGGGGAAATCAGATACTCTCTGCCCCTGCTCTCTGCAGAATGGGTCCCCATTTAAGGATGGGGCCACCTCTGAATGTTTTATATCAAGTGCTCAAGACAAGCCCAGCGCTTACCCCAGACAGAAGGAATGGGACACTAGTCCCATTCCCCAGCGGAACCTGGCTCTAGAGGGCTGCTGTGCCCTGGGTGGATCAGAAGCAACTCCTGTGACGTTCTTGCTTGGTCCCTGGATGTGAGCTTCCAGAAGCCCATGTGAACGACAGACTGATTGCACTGCTTTGCTCTGGAGTGGACATACAGTGTTTTAATTCAGGGGGAACATGTGGCCCACGTCTGGGGTAGGCATTGCCAGTCAATCATAGCACTCTACAGTCAGGCTTGGGTGCGCCCACGAAGCCACTTCGGCTTCTGAAAGTCAAAAGTTATTACCCAGGGAAGGGGACAGTCTACTTGAAAGTTGCCCGTGAAAGGGGCTGGGCAGTAGGAATGTACAGCTGGGCTTATGGAGCAGCCTGGGTTTCCATAGAAACAAGATGCAGTCGCCTCAAGCCCACGAGTAAACTTTTCCCCACTGATTTTAAGCCTGGAATGAAGCCGGCAAAGGATATTTACCGACCGTGCAGGCAGAGTGAGATCTCAACCGCAAAGCCCTCAAAAAAGACGGCTAAAAGCAAATGGCAGAGGCTCCTCACAAAAACCATGCTGGAGCCCCAGCCCCCGCCTCATGTGCGGCTGTCGTGGTGCACAGGCCAGCTTGGGAAATAAAAGTTTCTGTAACTCATTCTGGGAACCTCCCACCCTTAAGAAACCCTTAATCAGCACAACGGTGGTGATTTGGCATCTTGGAGTTTAGTGAAATACAGTACCACACTTCGCAGGCCCAAAGCCTCCAACTTATTGGGGATTTAGTTAAGGAAGCCCAAGGTGTAATGCTGTTCTAGGGGGAAGGTTCAGCCGGAAGGCTGCCGTGCACAGTGGCCACAAACTTCGTCCCCTACTTCAGAGCCTTCGGTCCCCAGCAGCCTGTCTGGATGCAGGGCACTTGTGCTCACACTTTCCCTCGGGCAGCTTGTGTGAACTTGTGAGCCTGTGGTGGCTACCTTCCTGCGGGCTCAGGAGAAGCTGAAGGAAAGCCCTTTGTGGGGGGTGTGACTAGGGATAGTGTGGAAGAACATCCACTGTTTTCTCCCCTTTTCCTCCTCACAGCAGGGAGCAGGGGTGCCCATCCAGCTAAATGGCTAGAAAAGACTTCTCCCAGAAGCCCCAGCTCTTGCTCTGATGCAAGTCCGCATGGAACAGACAGAATTGCAGAAACAAAAGTATCGGTGTTACTTTATCAACCGCTTGAAAAGCTGAGAACTCTAGTTCCATAGAATTTGTAGAGCTGAACGGGACCAACGAGGTTTTTTAGTCCAACCCCCTCATTCTGTAAGAGAAGACACCTATGGAGCTTGCCAATGTGCTCACCTCCTGGCCAGCCTTAGGGAGAATGTCAGGACCATCCCATCTCAATGTGGGAAGGAGCACTGAATAAGTGTCCTCTTTGGGGGGGTCCATGTTCTCATACCTGAATCTCAGTCAGATTTGAGTCTTCGGAGCCCATGGTACAAGGCTTAGCAGCAGGTCATTTCTGAATAGATAAATTCAAGGTCTGACGGTATTTCGCATTTCCTCCAGGAAAGAAGTTAGGGCATGTATCAGTTTCCCTTTGCTGCTGTAACAAGTTACTACCAATTTAGGGGTTTAAAACTTATACACATTTATTATCTTACAGTTTTAGATGTCAGAAATCTAAAATCTCACAGGGCTGAAATCAAGGGGTCGGCAAGGCTGTGTTCATTTCTGGAGACTCTCGGGGGGAATCCATTTCCTTGATCTTTCCAGCTTCTGGTTCCTTGACCCGTGCCCTCTTCCTCCCTCTTCAAAGCCAGAGACATTGCCTCAGGTTCTTCTAGTTCTCACAACACATCACTCTAACCTCTTTTCTATTCCCTCTCTCACATTCAAGGACCCTTATAATTTCATTGTCCAGGAAGTTCCCCCTAGCAGCTTTTTAAAAACGTTTGTTTATTTATTTTGAGAGAAAGAGAGTGTGTGTGAGCAGGGGAGGCTTAGAGAGAGAGAGAGAGAGAGAGAGAGAGAGAGAGAGAGAGGGAGAAAGAGAGAATCTTAAGCAGGTTTCCTGCTGTCAGTGCAGAGCCCTGCACGGTGCTTGATCTCACGAATCCTGAGATCATGACCTGAGCTGAAATCAAGAGTCGGATGCTTTACCGACTGAGCCACCCAGGTGCCCCTCCCTAGCAACTTTAATTCCATCCACTACATTAATTCCACTTGGCCACGGAACCTACCTTACATATAGGTTCCAGGAATTAGAACAAGGACATCTTTGGGGGAGCCATTATTCTGTCTACCCCAGTGCAACCCCACTTTGTCAGGAGCAGTCCCTACAACCATAGTCTTGACCTCTGAAGATTTGAAGGTTCTTGGTTTCAACTATTTGCAAATGATAGTGAGAGTCTGCGACATATAATCATTTGCCATTTTACTTCTATGCTACTGTGCCAAAGCCACTGTCTCACCAGCGAGTGAGCCTAACCTGCCTCCCAGCTGCAACATCACAACATTCCCCTGTTGATTTTATTTAATGAGCTCAGGTTAGTTCCCCTAATGACCCTTTGAAAATTGATATTATCATTCCGGGATTTATGGTGAATATGCTTATAAAATTAAATGCGATAACGATATTTCCAAATTCAAGGATTATTTACACATTCTCCACAAGAATGTAAAGGTGTTGTGTTCTTAGTGGACCCAGGCTGCGTTACGGCCCAAGTCTTTTTTAAGAAAAATCTTTGGCCACTAGAGGGAGACAACTCTTTGAAGAACTGAAGCCATTTCTCATGTCTGTGGGTGTAGATGGATGAAAACACTGTTTATATTTAAAAACGGTATCCAGGGCTGACCTACCAGGTGGACAATGAAGGGGAAATTCCCACAGTCATCCCTAGTACAGGCCTCAGTGATCAGCATTCGCCATCATCCCCTTGGCTCCCTCTTCCATAGTCACCCATACTCTCCTAAGGCAAGGGTCCTTTTTACTTACGCACTGGCAGCTTAAAATTTAAAAACATTTTCTGTCTCTTCTCCCTGAAGGGAAACTTTGTGGACAGAATGTCCAATAAATTGTCAGAACTTACACTTACAGGGGCGCCTGGGTGGCTCAGTCGGTTAAGCATCAGACTCTTGGTTTCAGCTCAGATCATGTTCCCAGGGTCATGGGATCAAGCCTCACATCAGGCTCTTCCCTGACAGTGCTTGGGATTCTCTCTCTCCTCTCCTCCCCTTCCCAGCTTGTGCTTATGAGCTCTCTCTCTGTCTCTCAAAATAAGTTTTTTTGTTTGTTTTTGTTTTGTTTTTAAAGAACTTACACTATGTAAAGGCATCGAATCTCAAAGATTTCAAGTCTACAAGTGCTGTCATGTAGGGTCTAAAATAGTGGCCACTGCTCACCCAGACAAGCCCTGTTGCAACATTGCGTCATCTGACGATGTTGTTCTGAAATGGGAACCAAGTACATTTTCCCTGTTAGAGAGTTCTGAGTTCCCTTACTTGAGATTTGCTCCTGACATCTCATAGTTTAAAAAACGCAACTTCTGTAATAAGGAGGTTGCTTTCTGTGGGTTAAATGGCTACTATGGTCATCACATGAGCCCAATTGAGGCACTATGGAGAAATATCAGGCACAGAGATCAGAGAGTCATGTCAGAAATATAGTGACTGCAGATAGGACCCGGTAGGAATGAAACAGAATGACTTTAGCCCAAAGCTCCCTGTGATGGATTTCAGGCGCTTGAGGGTTTATTAGATAATAATACATGCTTTCCTTCCCTCTCTCTCACACGTATACACAGAGATTTTTGATTCATTCCTGGAAGCATTGTTGCAAGACCACTCTTAGTGATAGGGATGTGCCATGTTGCTAATGTGTTTGAGGAGGTAGAAGGGCCTCAATTGTGATTGTAAATTTATAACAAATCTTTGAGAAGCCAGTCCTGTTATTTTTAGCCATGCCTTAGAAATAGAAAACAGGGTAGATAAATGTAAAAATATATGAGGACCAAAGGCATTGCAAACAAAATGTATATTCTTTTAAAATATTGGCTATATGGAAACAGTATCTAAGTGTGAGGCCCATCTCTTTGTAATAACAAAGAGATGCCAAAATAGAATGGTTTAAACAAAATAGAAGATAATTCTTCTTTTTCTCATTAACCTTCAAAGGGTTGGGGATGGCCGACTGGCCTTGCTTCACAAGATCATTTAGGAATTCAGGCTGGTGGGACTTTTCAGCTATGGAGCTCTTCTCTCTGGATCCACTGTGGCTGTTCCTTTCTCCTTCCATGGGAAGGTGGAAAGAAGAAGTGCAGAGTGAACAGTTTTGCCTTCAAGGAGATGTAACTTCTACTTATACCCCAAATCTAGTCACCTGGCCTCTCTTGCCTGCAATGGAGGCTGGGAAAGAGGGTCTCTAGCTAGGGAGGCACTATGCTTGCTAAAACTTTGAAGAAGAGGAGACCAGACGTCAGGGGACAGTTGAGTAGCTCCAGCTCCAGTCAACGTTTCTAGCTACGAATTTCCTCATGCCCACCCTTCTTCACACGGAGAAGAAATACACCTGTCCCCAAAGGGAAACAAACCAGAGTGCCATCCAATTCATGGTCCAGGAATTGCGGGTGACGGAGAGTCCTTTGAACAGGTCCAACTGGGTCTCCTTGTGGTCCAACAACTGAAAGACAAGTTGTCTGCCTGCCTACCTCCCCCGTGGTGGAGTAGGAACAAGACCACCACAGTACAGACTCCCATTGGATATGGCAGAAGGGAAACACACAGCAGCCATTGTATGTGGCCTTCAGGTCCTGCAGGGAGGGTTTGCACAGAGTAATCTCGCTGTCGTGATGTGCAGTGAGTTCTGTGATCAGCCCACCTGGCAACACCAGCTCTCCTCTGGAAGAAACTCCCTTGGCCACCATCGTCTCTGGCTCCAGTTCTTTCTCTGGAAGGTTCCTTCTTGTCTACTTTCCTTTTTGGCCACATTTGAAGCAGGTGTGACAAGTCTTCCCTTTTTTAGGCTGTATGGTGCTCACCACCCAATTCCTGTCTGTACATTTTCAAGGGCCTGTGGAATGATTTATGGGTTTGAATTGTCACAGGCTTTTGCCAGGTTTGTGGTTTCTTTGGCAGTATAATTCTTTTAAAAATATAAAAAGATGTCAATCTGTTTTAGTCTGTCAATGTCATGAACAAGTAACCACAGTCAAGGATCTTGACTGACATGTAATTATTTTACCTGCAGATGCTGGTCTTTAAATCATTGTCCTCAGAGCTCAGTTCATTTATTTCTCTTGCTACCAAGTAGCACTTACCTTGAGACCATCCAAAAAAAACAAACAAAAAACAAAAACAAAAAAAAAAAAACAAAAAAAAACAACTGAGCTTGAGTGGGGAGACACCCCCACTTAATTGCCTCTACCCCCCAAACTCATTGCTAGTAAGATGACATTGCTTCTAGGCCTTGTTGTGAACAGAACTATCAGTTTAAAAAATAATAATATATAAGGATTTTTATTGTCCTTTTCAAATTTTATATAGCATGGATTTTTAGCATCTTTGCTTCTGTTATAGTGTCTATTTTCTATCTGACCTCTATTATTTAATTTCTGGTATTATTATAACCTAATTTTTCCTTTTTCAGGTGGCACATAATATTACATTAGTTTCAGGGGTCTAGCATAGTGATCCGACAAGTCTATAAGTTTAGTATAGACTTTTTTTACTGTGTTTCACTGTGTTTTACTTTGTTCACCACCGGTAAGAACCAAATATTCTTGAGTCGATTTTGGTAGGTTACAAGTTTCTAAAAATGTGGCAGTTTTCTCTGTTTTCAACTTTATTGACATTAAGTTGTTCAGGACATCTTGTTTAGGTTTTGATCACTACAGGATCTGTACTTCTGTCTCTCTTTCCATTTCTATTATTGCCTAATTGTGTACATGCTCTCTTTCCCTCTCTTTTTTATTGAGCTTGCCAACTTTTGGTTTTGTTGATCTGTTTTGTGTTCATTTCTATTTCTTTAATTTTGGCTCTTTTTATTTCTTTGTTCTTGCTTTTGCTGGGGTTATTCTATTTTAGTTCTAATTTCTCAGGTTGGGTACTTAGAGTATTCATTTTTAAACTTTCTTATTTTATAATATAAATATTTAAAGTTATAAATTTCCCTATAACTACTATTTTAGCTGCATCTGCACATTTTATCATGTAGTATCAATATTATCATTCCAAGCTGAACATTTTATAATTCTCATAATGATTTCTTCTTTATTCATGAATTATTCAACATTTTCTTTGTGGCTAGACATGTGTAATCCGGAGTGTTATCATTAGAAAAATAATTAGAAAGTTATCTTTTTACTGTTGATTTAAAATGTAATTAGGTTGTGGCCAGATAATATGGGCTGTGTGGTATCAGATTGTGAGATTTGTTGAGTAAGTTTTTTTTGGCCCATTTTGCACAGATGTTCCACGTGTGCTTGGAAAGAATATGAATTCTCTGCTTGTTTGGTGCAGTGTTAAGTATGTGTCCATTAGGTGATTCCTGTTGACTATGCTATTCAAACATCCATCCTTAATGATTTTGAACCGTCAGTTATTTGGAGAGGTATTTTGGAATCTCCCATTGTAGAGTAGATTTTTAAATTTCTCATCGTTCTGTTAGTTATTTATATTTTTGCAGACTATATTATAAGTTATTAGAAGTTTGGCATTGATCTGTTTTCCTGGCAAACTAAATTTTTTTATTATGCAGCTTCTCTTCTCTAGTGATTTTTCCTTAAACTCTATTTTGTCTGGTTTTAATATAGCTACATCTGTTGACTTTTGTCTAGAATCTAGGTACTACCTTTTTATTTTCAACATTACTATAGCCTTATATTTTAACTGATATTCTTATAATTGGCATACAGTTATTTATTTATTCATTTATGTATGTATTTATTTATTTAAATTCAAGTTAGTTAACATGTAGTGTAGTATTGGTTTCAGGAGGAGAATTCACCGATTCATCACTTACATGTAACACCCAGTGCTCATCCCAACAAGCACCGTCCTGTCCTTAATGCCTGTCACCCATTTAGCTCATCTACCCACCCACCCTCCCCTCCAGCAACCCTCAATTTGTTCTCTGTATTTAAGAGTCTCTTACAGGGTGCCTGCGTGGCTCAGTCGGTTAAGTGTCTGACTCTTGATTTCAGCTTAGGCCGTGATCTCACGGTTCATGGGTTTGAGCCCCACATCGGGTTCCATGCTGATAGTATGGAGCCTGCTCGGGATACTCTCTCTCCCTCTCTCTCTGCCCCTCCCCTGCTTGCTCTCTCTGTCCAAATAAATAAATAAACTTAATTTTTTTTTTTTAAAGTCTCTTATGATTTGCCTTACTCTCTTTTTATTTTACTTATCCTTCCCTTCCTCTATGTTCATCTATTTTGTTTCTTAAATTCCACATGAGTGAAATCATACGATATATGTCTTTCTCTAACTTATTTCACTTAGCACAATACACTCTAGTTCCATCCATGTTGTTGCAAATGGCAAGATTTCATTCTTTTTGATCACCAAGTAATATTCCATTGTATGTATATACCACATCTTCTTTATCCATTCATCAGTCGATGGACATTTGGGTTCTTCCCAAAATAATTTGGCTATTGTTGATAGTGCTGCTATAAACATTGGGGTATATGTGCCCCTTTGAATCAGCATTTTCATATCCTCTGGATAAATACCTAGTAGTGCAATTGCTGGGTCATAGGGTAGTTCTATTTTTAACTTTTGGAGGAACCTCCAAACCGTTTTCCAGAGTGACTGTGCCAGTTTGCATTCCTACCAACAGTGCAAAAGTATTGCCCTTTCTCCGCATCTTCACCAACATCTGTTGTTTCCTGAGTTGTTAATTTTAGCCATTCTTACAGGTGTGAGGCAGTATCTCCCTGTGGTTTTGATTTGTATTTCCCTGATGATGAGTGATGTTGAGCATTTTTTCATGTGTCTGTTAGCAACCTGGATGTCTTCTTTGAAAAAGTGTCTATTCATGTCTTCTGCCTGTTTCTTCACTGGATTATTTGTTTTTTGGGTGTTGAATTTGATAAGTTCTTTATAGATTTTGGATACTAATCCCTTATCCGGTATGTCATTCGCATACATCTTCTCCCATTGCGTTGATTGCCTTTTAGTTTTGTTGATTATTTCCTTCGCTGTGCAGAAGGATTTCAAGCTATATTACAAAGCTGTAGTCATCAAGACAGTATGGTACTGGCACAAAAACAGACCCAGTGATCAATGGAGCAGAAGAGAGAACTCAGAAATGGACCCATAAATGTACGGCCAACTAATCTTTGACAGAGCAGGAAAGGATATCCAATGGAAAAAAGACAGCTTCTTCAACAAATGGTGTTGGGAAAACTGGGATGACGACATGTGGAAGAATGAAACTGGCCCACTTTCTTACACCATACACAAAAACAAATTCAAGATGGATGAAAAACCTAAATGTAAGACAGGAAACCATCAAAATCCTAGAAGAGAACACAGGCAGAAACCTCTTTGATCTTGGCCAAAGCAACTTCTTGCTAGACATATCCCTGGAGGCGAGGGAAACAAAAGCAAAAATGAACTATTGGGACCTCATCAAGATGGCATATAGTTATATTTTTAAAATCCAATTTGATAACCTTTGCTTTTAAAGGGAGAATTTAGTCCTAGCATTGGTCGTAAGTAATAGTCCACCTGGATTATTCTGTCACCATGTTTTCTTGCCCATGATGTTCTTATTGTTCAACATTTTTCTGTTGTTTTCTTTCCCTTTTCTTGTTTTGGATTGGTTATTTTCCCTCACTTTCCCCTCTCTCCTACTAGCTTACACTTATATATTTTAAATCCATACTTACAAAATTTAATATGACACACCCAGTTGAAAAGAAAACCAAACAAGGGTGTCTGGGTGGCTCAGTCACTTAAGTGTCCAACTCTTGGCTTCGGCTCAGATCATGATCTCATGGTTTGTGAGTTCGAGCCCCGTATCAGAATCTGTGCTGGCAGCATGGAGCCTGCTTAGGATTCTCTCTCTCTCTGCCTCTCCCCTGTTTGTGCTGTCTCTGTCTGTCTCAAAATAAATAAATAAACTTAAAAAATATTTTGTTAAAAAGGGAACCAAAGACATGGCCTTAGGTCTTCTTCAATTGATATATAATTGTTAAATTTATTTCTAATTTTGACCCCATGAGATCTTGCTATCAATACTGTTTTCTCTACCAAATTCTTTTGATTTAGGCACATATTCATTATTTCTTTGTTTTTCATTCCTTCTCACATCTTAAACCTGATTGGGCAACTTGCCCCATGTCTAAAGCACATCCTTTAGAGTTTCCTTTGATGAGAGTCTGTGAGGCAAACTCTCAGTCTTTAGTTGCCTGCAAATACTTTCCCAGAAGTGACAACCGTCAACAGCCTCTCATTATGAGCAAAAGCTCTCGTTATTGAAAGTTATTTCCCCTGATTTTAGGTTGATCATTATTTTTTATTTGGTACCTTGATGACGTTGCTCCATTGTCTTCTGGCTTCTGTTGTTGCTGTCAGGAAGTACTTTGTTATTCTCCTTTCTGTTTGATTGGGTAATCTCTCCTTTTTACCGTGTCTGCTTTGTAACATGTCTTTGGTGCTCTGTAACTTCACTATGATCTGCCTACATGTCTATTACTCTCTTCTGCCCTTGGCTTTATGGAGGTGTAATTGACAAATAAAAACTGTATGCATTTAAAGTGTACCACGTGATGTTTTGAGATGGGTGAACATTGTGAATTGATTACCACAATCAAGCTGGTTAGCATATCCATCACATCGCGTAATAATCATGTTTGTGTGTGTGTATGGTGAAAACACTTAAGATCTATTCTCTTAACAAATTTCAGGTATACGATACAGTACTAGTAACTACAGTCACCACGCGGTACATTAGATCTTCAAAACTTACTCATTCTGTGTAACTGAAAGTTTCTTGCCTTTGACCAACATCTCCCCATATTCCCCACCCCTTAGTCCCCACCAACCCCTGTTCTACTCTTTGCTTTTATGAATTCAACTTTTTTTAGATTCCACATGTAACTGAGGTCATGCAGTATTTGTCCTTCTATGTCTGGTTTATTTCATTTAGCATAATGCCCTCTGGGTTTATCCATAAGTATTGCTTTTTATTTACCTGTTTGGAACTTACTTGGCATCGTCAGTCAGAAGGCTGTTGACAGGGGGCGCCTGGGTGGCCTGGTCGGTTAAGCCTCTGACTTCGGCTCAGGTCACGATCTCATGGTTCATGAGTTCGAGCCCCGCGTCGGGCTCTGTGCTGACAGCTCAGAGCCTGGAGCTGCTTTGGATTCTGTGTCTCCCTCTCTCTCTGCCCCTCCCCCGCTCATGCTCGCGCGCGCTCTCTCTCTCTCTCTCTCTCTCTCTCTCAAAAGTAAATAAATGTTGGAGCACCTGGGTGGCTCAGTTGGTTCAGCATCCGACTTCAGCTCAGGTCATGATCTCATGGTTTGTGGGTTCGAGCCTATGTCGGGCTCTGTGCTGACAGCTCAGGGCCCGGAGCCTGCTTTGGATTCTGTGTCTCCCTCTCTCTCTGCCCCTCCCCCATTCACACTCTCTCTCTCTGTCCCTCAAAAATAAATAAACATTAAAAAAAATTAAAAAAAGTAAATAAATGTAAAAGAAAAATTAAAAAAAAAAGAAGGCTGTTGACAGTTGTCACTTCTGGGAAAGTCGCCATAGTTATCTCTTCAAACATTACCCTGTCCCGTTTCCTCCTTGACCTTAGGAATTCTGCTTAAATGTTTGGTTTCCTCCAAGTCTCCTAACCATTCTTTCATATTTCCTTTCTTTTCTTCTTTCTGTGCTGCGTTCTGAATATTTTTTTCAGCTCTCTTTTCCAGCTCATTAGTGCATTATTTAGCTTTGTCTAATCTTTCATAAAACTTCCTCTAAGTTTGGAATTGTGTTTATTTTACATTTCAGTTGTGGAATTTCTATTTGGTTCTTTTTCATGTCTGCTTCTGTTATAAATCTTTTCTTACTCCCTGCTTATATTTTTCATCCCCTTTTATTTCTTAAGCATGTCAAATGTGTTTATTTTGTATTGTGTAGCTGATAATTCCAATATCTGATTTTTCTGTTTGTTGTTTCTGCTGCCTTCCAGCCAAAAGCTTGGTTTCCTTGAGGGGTGTGTGTGTGTGTGTGTGTGTGTGTGTGTGTGTGTGTGTGTATAGTGTGTTTACTCTAGGTTCTATTCCTGGAATAGGTGGGAATTCCTTGGGTTTCAAGTTCAAGGTGAATTTCTTCAGGGAGGATTAGCATTTACTAATTCCAGGTACCCGTGGGCACTATCAGCTTGGGGTAATTTGAAGCCACATTCTTTGCCTGGCAGTTGCTTCGGATTCTGTGTCTCCCTCTGTAATAGTGTAAATTGGGATGCAAACTCATGTAGGGGCTAGATTGTCATTAAGAATTATCATGGACTTTTCACCCACCAGAATTTCAAGAAAGGCAGTTTTCCTTTCTTGTTTTCTCAGAGTGGTGGCCATGGTTTATTTTGTTTTGTTTTTAATGATGGTCTTTCATCTGTTGCTTAGATTCCCATCTTTATGATTCTGTTAGATTCCACTTCATCTTTATCTGGCCTAGGATTTGTCTCTTGTTCCCTGCTGGGAGTGGCACTTTAAAAAGCAGACGTCCAAAGCTAATTTTGCATTCTGACCAGTCTGTCTTCTTGTGTTTACTTGGTTTTAGGCCCCAGTGAAGCTTTTCTTTCTTGTGACATTATTAATGCATTTTACAAATATCTTAAAGAAATCACTTTGTTTTTGTTTTTGTTTTTGTTTTAGTTGCTTTCATCGAGCAGGTCAGTCCTGGTATATAGTCCATCATGTTCCTAGAAATGACAGCCCATCAGGTTCTTTAAAAGTTTTACTTATTTAGGGGCACCTGGGTGGCTCAGTCAGTTGAGTGTCTAGCTTCGGCTCAGGTCATGATCTCGTGGTTCACGAGTTCAAGCCCCGTGTCGGGCTCTGTGCTGACAGCTCAGAGCCTGGACTCTGCTTCGGATTCTGTGTCTCCCTCTCTCTGCCCCTCCCCTGCTCATGCTCTGTCTTTCTCTCTCAAAAATAAATATAAAAAACATTTAAAAAGATAAATAGAAGTTCTACTTTTTTTTAATTTTTAAAAATGTTTTTAAAATTTATTTTTGACAGAGAGACAGAGTGTGAGCAGGGGAGGGGCAGAGAGAGATGGAAACACAGACTCTGAAGCAGACTCCAGGCTCTGAGGTGTCAGCACAGAGCCCGACACAGGGCTGGAACTCGTGAACCATGAGATCATGACCTGAGCTGAAGTTGGCCACCCAACCGACTGAGCCGCTCAGGCACCCCTCTACGTACTTCTGTAACCAAATTTGAAATTCATCTTCTGTCACAGGCAGCATACATTGGGTTGGAATATCCATTCTCTGTGAAATATAGATCTAGCTCTTATGTAACATAAAGAAGTGCTGCCCAAATTTTGCATAATGATAGCATTTGGTGTTCAAAATAGTCTCTGTTTTTAACAATATGAACTCTGCAATAAATGCATAGATGCAGATTGCTTCAATCCGTGTATATCTTCAGAGAAGAGGCTCCCGAAAGCTGGACATTTTGGGTCAGACCCTTCAAATAAAGGGAGAGCTTGGGTCAAACCAAGCCTAAGACCTTCTGACTGGATAAATATAGGCCTAGAGAGCATACCCCTAGGTGATCTGAGCCACTTCTGGCACCACTTGAACTGGTTCAGGCAGCTACTTAATTAACATTCTTTAAAGTTTCTCAATGAGTTTCTCAAAAAGTTAAAAATAGAACTACCCTATGATCCAGCAATGGCACTATTAGGTATTTGCCCAAAGAATACAAAAATTCGAAGAGGTATATGTACCCCGATATTTATGGCAGCATTATCAATAACCAAACTATGGAAAAAGCCCAAGTGTCCCATCAACTGATGAATGATAAAGAAGAAGTAGTATATATATCCAATGGAATATTACTCAACCGTCAAAAAGAATGAAATCTTGCCATTTGCAACAGTGTGAATGGAGCTACAGTATATCATGCTAAGCAAAATAAGTCAGTCAGAGAAAGACAAATACCATATGATTTCACTCATATGTGGACTTTAAGAAACAAAACAGATGAGCATATGGGAAAGTGAAAAAGAGAGAGAGAGGGAAACAAGCTGTAAGGGATGATTTTATTTATTTATTTTTTTTAAAGTGGGCTTCATGCCCAGCACAGAGCCTAACGAGGGGCTTGAACTCATGACCCGGAGGATCAAGACCTGGGCTGGGATCGAGAGTTGGATGCTTAACTAGCTGAGCCACCCACGCACCCTGGGAGACTCTTAATGATAGAGAACACACCGAGGGTTGATAGAGGGAGGTGGGTGTGGGATGGACTAAATGAGTGATGAATACTAAGGAGGGCACTTGTTACGATGAGCACTGGGTGTTGTATGCGAGTGATGAATCACCGAATTCTGCTCCTGAAACCGATACTGCGCTGTATGTTAACTAACTAGAATTTAAATAAGAAAGAACATTTCTCCAGGAAGGAAACTGGAAACTTCTTTCTGGACCCCACTAGTCAGACCCTGGACTGGAAAGAGGTACTTTGTGTGACTTGGCAGCTAATAGCCTTAGTGGTGGTTGTTGATACAAAGATCAGAGTCCCACTCCGATCCCCTTATGAGAACGGGGTTCGTTGGAAGGAGACCATGGACTAGAAATGGAGCTGACAAGGATCCAAGGCAGAAGTAGGACTGGAGACATCCTGTTTCTCTTTTATGGATATACAGTATCTTCCACATCTATTTCTGCTTCTCTCTCTTCATTTGCTCCTCTCTTCCATCTTGATTCCGCTGCTCATTTATGGTTTCTTCTTCTTCTTCATGGCTTCAGCTTACATATGTCTCTGACACCAATCCAAGTGGCAGTTTCCAGAGGAAGGAAACTTATGGCCATGTTCATGGTATCCTATGAGGCCTACACAAGCTGTTAGATTAGTTGCCATTGAGTCAAGGGCCCACCCTTGACCAATAAGCTGTGGTTAGGTCACAGGACAGAGTCAACTGACACAAAAATGATTGACATAAAGGCCACCCTCCAGTAGAGGCTAGGGACTGGTCAAGGCTATGTAGAAGAGAATTCTTAGAAGGGGCGTGGTCTGTCCAAGAGAGGACAAAAGTCTTTTGCTGAGATTTAAACTAATATCCTGCAGAGCAAAGGTAAGCAAAGGTAGTTGGTGATTATATCTTTATTGACAATCACATACATGTTTGTGGCTTTCCAAATTAGCAACTCATTCCTCCCTCATGCTTGTTTCTAGGCACTTTTACCTTCTATAGCTTCTCATGGCATTGAGCATTTTATTAGGACATAGGGATGGCCTGTCCTTTCTATCTTTCTAACAATGCTCTACACTAACAAGGCCTCGCCAAGCCCCACAGACTGAGAGCAGAGTATGTATCCTTACCTAATAACATTTAGAGTTTTCTCCAAAACATCAAGTTTATGTCCCTATCCATAATTCTGGAGTTCACAAAGTTCTGAAAACTTAAAGATTTTGATAACTTACTCAGGGAAAATCCTGATCTTACCTGAACTTGGTGGAATATATTCACCTTAATATAATGTGAAGCTACTTATGGTTTTTATTTATTTATCCCCCTTCTCATGAATGTATATACATTTTTCTTTCTCTTTGTCTTCTTTTGGCTGGGGAGACAGCGTGAGTGAGAAGGAGGGGCAGAGGGAGAGAGAGAGAGAGAGAGAGAGAGAGAGAGGGAGAGAATCTTAAGCAGGCTCCATGCTCAGTGAGGAGCCCCACATGAGGCTCGATCCCACGACCCTGAGATCATGACATGAGTCGAAATCAACAGTTGGACGAGCAACTGACTGAGCCACCCAGGAGCCCCTACATTTTCTATAGAAATGTTAACAGACTTGGTTATTGAGTGATGCTGGAGATGCTGCAGGTATTTATATAACATACTCTATACGCCCCATGTTACCTTTCAAATCAGAAGAACACCACAATTTCAAAACATAGCTGGCCCCAAGAGTTTTAAATAAGGGATTGTGGACCTGACCCAGTAAAAGCAGGTAATAAATATATGACAGACAAATAAACAATAAAAGGGAGTGGAGTGGAAGGAGACACAGACTAAATAAAGTGGAAATCTAAAAAGCATTAATATGGGAGATAACCCTGCCTTTATTTAGCTTTGCGTTCCTGTCGGCCAAGTCCCATTACCCAGTCGACACTCACCTCTTTCTTCTCCAAAATGAGGAAATTACAGTTGGATTATTTCTGCAGTCCCTTCTAGTTTATAGCCCTGTAATTCCGTGGTCCTAATTCCTTTTTTCAAAGCAGTCCTTCCCATCTGGCCACAGCCAAGAAGATGTGGCAACTTTTTGTCAAGGCATTTTCAGTCACATGCTACTGTATTGTCCCTTCGTATTCCACATGGTTAATGTAAACTCAAACATACTCACTGCTGTGACTAACCATTTTTCCAGTTTTCTTAACAACAACAACAACAACACTGAGCAGTTTCAATCGGCTTTAAGTGAGTGTTTACATTCGACTGTTGCATCATTATTAAATGATTCATTTTACTTCCCTCTGCATACATGATGATTTCTATTTATCCAGCAAAGACGTAAAGACGGAACATTAGGTCATTTGTACAAGAGTATTTGAGCCAGGACTCAGAACTGCTCATTCTTGATGGGTGTGCTGAGATCACTTCCCTAGTTCTATTTTGAAGATAAAGTTCCTTTGTTACCTTGGATCATGGTTTGAATTAGGTTAACTTCTCTCTTTTTTTTTTTCTGATTTATATGACGAGGTGATTGCTTAAAGATGGCAATTCCTCTACAGTACCGATCTTGACAAATGGTACCACTCTGTCATCTAAGGCAGAACCTTGGGATTCATCCAGGACCCTTCCCTCTCCCTTACCACCCACATGTTCAATTAATCATCAAGACCTGCTGATTTTTTTGAAAAAAAGTTATGTTTCTGGCCTACAGAAAATCCAAGAGCATAATATAAATGACACCCACGTACCAACCTTCAGGTTTGTGAAACTGTAGCATTTTGTCACAAATATATACACCGCAGGGTTTGTTTGTTTGTTTGTTTTTGGTTTATTTTTTGAATAAATAGAACATCACAGCCCCAAGTCAGAACCCCCAGCGTCGTTCTCTCTGATTTCATTCTTCTGTCTTCTTTCCAGGGGAAACTTCAGTCCTGATTTTGGTATTTTCAAATCCCCTGATATTGGTGCTGTTATATATTGTGCTGCATGTTTTAATATTAATATTTTATACTGTTGGTATCCACCTGCAGTCTGTTTTTCCCATTCAACGTTGTTGAGCTCTATCCAACAACTAGACGTCTAAGTCTCCAGTCATCCCCCCTTACCTGCAGGAGATACGTTCCAGAACCAGCCACAGACAGTTCTGAACCCTGTGTGTACTAAGTTCTATCCTATACATACACACCTCTGATGAAGTTTAATTTATAAGTTAGGTGCAGTGAGAGATTAACAACAATAATAACGAAGTAGAACACTGATATGCTAGAATAAAAGCATATGTGACTATGGTCCCTCTCTTTCTCAAAATATCTTATTGTCCTGTATCATCCTCCTTCCCGTGATGCTGGGGGATGGCAGGATGCCTGCATGGTGGGATGAAGCAAGGTGAGTGATGTGGGTGTTGTGACACAGTGTTAGGCCAGGCTACCGCTGACCTTCTGACACCGTCAGAAGGAGGACCATCTGCATCCCGAGCACGGGTGACCACAGCTAACACATCTCGGAACGCAAGGCTGCAGATGGGTTCCAGGAGGGAACCACTGTGGTTCATTCCTTTGAACAGCTGTGGAATGTCCTGTTATACGAATATTGACATCACTTGCTCCTACCCTTGTTAGTGGACATTTAGATGGTTTCAGATTTTTTTTTTTTTTACCATTACTGACACTGCTGCAAGAAATATCTGTGTACCTTTATCCTCGTACAAACAGACACGTGAGCGTGTCTCCAGGGCTCGGAGGGATATAGCACCAGTGTTCGCGCGCTAGAGTCGAACAGCGCAGTGATCTCTCTTACACGCTTTTTTGGTTGCAGGGTTACAAGCTTTCTCTTATTGAAACCAGTCAAACAAATCTTTTGATGCTATGGAAAATCTTTTTTGCCTGTTTCTGTAAGGAGACTTAGGCATGTTACCACGCCAGGATGCAGAGTCAGCGTAGACGGACTGGTAGTAGTCTGCGTGTATTTGAGGTAACCTTCCCTCCCAGCTTCTAAACAAAGGGCAGCTGTTACTCTGTTGTTTTGTGTTGTCAAAAAACACTTTTCTCTTCCTGAGATTCCTGTTATTGATGACTAGGTTCCTAGTTTCAACTTAATTTTTTTAATTTTTAATTTTGAAAAGGTTTTAGACTTACCGAAAAGTTACAAAAGTAACGCAGAGTGTTCCCATAAGCCTTCACCTAACTTCCCGGAAAGTTAGCATCGTGTGTACCCAGAGTACAGTTATGCGAACTAACATTCGTACAACACTGTTACCTAAAGGACTTAATTTGGATGTTCCAATTTCCCCTTCATGTCTTTTTCTGCTCCAGGAGCCCATCCAGACCCCCATGTCATGTTGCATTTAGTTGTCATGTTGCCTCAACCACCTCTAATTTGTGATTGTGTTGGTCTTCCCTCGTTTGTCATGACCTTGACATTCTTAAGGAATACTTGACAATTATCCTGTAATCTGGGTTTGTCTGGTGTTTTGCTCATGATTAGACTGGAGCTTTGGATTTTTGGAAAGAATACCACAGAGCAAAGTATCTATCTGATCTTATGACAGGGGTACATGATGTCCACACGATATCACTGGTAATGTTAACCTTCATCACTTTGGGTAATGTCCTCTCTGGCACATTTCTCCACTGCAAAGTTATTTTTCCCTTTTCTTACTCTATTCTTTGGAAGTGAGTTTCTAGGTCTGGCCTAACTTTGATCAAGTTCCACCCCCGGACTGAGGTTATCAATGTGTATTATGTGGAATCCTTTTGTAACAAACATTTGTCATTTCTCTCTTGTTCGTTTGTTTATTTATTTAGTTAGTTAGTTATACATACTATTTATTTGTTTGTTTGTTTATACTGGTATGGATTTATACGTTTATTTTATACTTTGGGTTAATATGCCAATATTGCACTGCTTAGTTTATGATTCAGATTATTCTGGCTTTGGTCATTGGGAACCCTTTCAGGTTCCCCATCCTTTCCTTCTTTTGAACATTTCCTTACTTTCTCCCACTAAGTTTAGCCTCCGTCAGTGGATGTTGCCTGTGACATTTATTTCCTTAGTATTATGGTGGTAATTTTCTATTTCATTTGCTCAGTTTAATCAAGGTAAATGAAAGATACTCAGGATTTATTCTCTTTTCTTTCACAAAGGCTTTGATTCTTCTTCCTAATTTCAAAAATTGAATTTTTTTCCGTCCAAAATACAAGACTATAAAAGACACCTGGACTTGAATTTCAATTCTGATGCTTCAGGCTATTTGACATTAGGGTTCTTTGAACCTCGATTTCCTTTGTATCTGAGAGGTGTAAATACCTACCTTACAAAATTATCAAAAGGTCTTGATGAATTAATGTGTTTAGAGTTCTTAATATCAAGGCGGGTGGGTATTGTCATTCTTGCTTCTACCCACACTGTTACTGTCTCCACACGGCTTCCAGAGCCTGCTTTCTAGACTGCAAACCTGGTAATGACATGACCTTGCTCACGGTCACCCACTGCTACTTGTCGTTGTCAGCATTGTTTCCCAAGCCTGGCTTTTGACCAAAAATCAATTGAGGAACCTTAAAAGCTACATATTAATAACCCAGTCTTACTGACTGGAATTTTGGTGGGATGGGTTCAACCCTGTCTGTACTCTAGAGAGTGAGACCGGGCGTCCACCACAGTAGCTATGAGTCTGGGACTCTGTCCGAAGGCTGATAGTGGTTCCCGCTCGGTGACTGCTAACAGGAGTAAAGAGAGGGTCCCTGATCCTCACCTTGAAACAGCAGGTTGTGCCAAAGCATGAGCTGAGGGCTCAGACTAATAGTTTCTAGATATTCCACTCATATTCTTGCTTAGTTATCTGCCTTTTGTAGAGGGAGTATGTTCCTGGAGACCTTTTGCATTTAAAAAGTGGACAAAGACTACTTTTCTGGTAGGAACAAATAGAATATTGTTGTATGCACTTTCTTTAATACCACCTTTGACTCCTTTTCACCTTTAACGGTCATACTTTCCAGAATGTTCTCTGTCTCTCTCTCTCTGATTCAAAACACATATATATTACAAAATGATTACCACAATAAGGTTAGTTAACACCTCTATCACCTTACATAATTACCCTTGTGTGTGTGTGTGTGATGATAACATTGAAGATGTACATTCTCAACAGCTTTCGAGTATACAAGTAATTATAGTCACCGTATTCGTACATTAGATCCTGGAACTTACTCATCTCTTCTCATAACTGGAAATCTGTACCCTCGGACCAACATCTCACCGTTTCCCCCACCCGCCAGCCCCCAGCAACCATCACTCTACTGTTTCTATGATTTTGGGTTTTTTTAGATTCCACGTACAAGTGAGAATGTACAGTTGTTTGTCTTTCTCTGTCTGACTTATTTTGCTTAGCATGATGTCCTCAAGGTCCATCCATGTTGGATGGTTGCAAATGGCAAGATTTCCTTCTTTCTCATGGCTGAATAATATTCTATTGTATATGTATATATTATGTATACATACCATGTCTTCTTTATCCTTTCATCCATTGATGGACACTTCCATATCTCGGCTATTGTAAATAATACTGCAGTGAGCGTGAGGGTACAGCTGTCTCTTTGAGACAGTGATTTTATCTCCTCCCCCACATCCTCACCCACACTTGTTATTTTTCATCTTTTCAATGCTAGCCATTCTAACAGGTGTGAGGTGATATCTCCCTGTGGTTTTGATTTGCATGCCCCTGATGATTAGTGATCATTGAGCATCTTTTAATGTGCCTGTTAGCCATCTGTTTGTCCTCTTTGGAAAAATGTCTATTCAGATCCTTAGCTGGAAAGGACCTTAAAGTTTTTGTCCCTTTTCAGAGGAGAAAACTAAAGCATGGAAAGGCCAGCTCCCCCAGAATCACACAATTGCTTAATGCCAGAATCCAGGCCACGGAATCATGTCTTCTTTCTGAAAGCCTCGGTCTCTTTTCTTCCATATCACCTGTCTCTCTCCGTGGAGGTGAGGCACCAGAGTACTGACAGATCTGGGCAGCATACTCCTGAGAACTCATGCATGTCACTAGCAACTACACAAAGCTTTCAACACAAAGGTGGTTCTAAATTCTAGAGGAGATTTTTCATTTTTCTGTATTGTCTGTGTTCAACCCCTGTGGACGATGACCATACAGCCTTGTCAATCTTTGAAAAACAAGTACCAAGCAGTTCTGTTAAGTATTAGGTGTTGATAGACACCTCCAGTAATCTCATCCAGATAACAGACATGTAAGACTTTGGACCATAAGACTTTGGGCAGTTAATATTAACCACACTTTCTCATCTATTGCCTTTTACCTTTTATTTCCAACCTTTTCCAGACCAGAACGTAGAAGACTAGAAGGAGTCCTACTGTAGGCAATGCTGGGATTTCCTTAGTTTGAATTCCATCCCATGTGTTTGTTTCTTTCTTCCTATGTGGGTATGTTTATTTAAGATGCTTATTTCCAATAAATTATTGACCTAGAACTTTAGAGAAACTGTCTAAACATTATCGTAAAGCAATAAGATCATCGTAAAACAATATAGGACACATCAGCAGTGTCCCCGCCCAGATACCTCACAGCACTGTCCGTGGAGCCTTGGGATCCTCTGGGGATCTGTGAACACTCAGGGAGCCATATTTTGGGTTGTGTCTCCTAATGGCGGCCCAGGAATGCGGATGCCCCATTTATATTCATCTTGACAATTTGGAGTCCTTAACCTTTCCCCAAGTGAGCCCCGGGGCCACCCCAAGGCAAATCACATGGGCTGACACTACTACATCCCCCCCCCCCCCCCCCCCCCAGTCCACAACCCTGGAACTGCTCAGGAACTGACAGCGCATCTAACTGTGTCTGCTGCTTCCTTGGACCCTTGGACCCTTGGACCGGAGGAAAGTCTCTTTAATGTGTGTCATCACTGCCTGCACAGACCATCAGCTCATCAGTACCTTTCCCCTTTCTTTTCTCTCTCCTTCCTTTTTTCCCCCCTCTCTTCTGTCTTTCCTGCCTGCCCACCTTCCCTCCCTCCTCCATCTCCTTTCTCTCTTTATTTCCCTTCCCTTCCCTTCCCTTCCCTTCCCTTCCCTTCCCTTCCCTT